>NC_058084.1:142369625-142669708 GCF_014858855.1 Bufo gargarizans
CACTTTTCACTGTACAGAGATCTGTAAAGGACTTGCAGGAGGGAAGTCCTGCTCAAAAATCTGCCTTGTCAGAGTTTATCCGGTCAGCCACCTAGATAAAGCAATCAAGGTATATGCAATCTTAGATGATCAAAGCAACAGATCTTTAGCTAAATCCACGTTCTTTGACACCTTCAACATCGTAGGGCCCAGTTCTCCCTACTCTTTAAGGTCATGTGAAGATACTGTTGAGACGGGGGGGAGAAAAGCAACTGGGTACAAGGTAGAGTCCATAGATGGTCAGAACTGCTTGTCCCTGCCAACCATACTGGAGTGCAATCACATTCCTGACAACCGGTCTGAGATACCAACACCAGAGGTAGCAGCATTACACCCACACCTGAGAAGTATAGCTCACCTGATAATTCCTGAAGAATTGCCACTCAACGCTCCCGTGCCTTGTCCTTTCGAGGATACCTCCTGTGAAGACCATGCTTGCGATAGTGACCAAGATCACTTAGGGTGCACAGTCTTCCACAGGACAAGAGAAAACAACAGAGTCTCAATGTCCATAAAAGACAGGATGTTCTTGGATATCATGGATCAAGAAATTGTAAAAGACAAGTCAAAAAGCTGGGTTGCACCTTTACCATTTAAACCCCCGAGACAACGCTTACCTAACAACAATGAACTTGTTTACAGTCGATTTATCTCCCTCAAACACAAACTTTAGAGGACACCAGAGACGAGAGAACATTTCTTTACCTTCATGGAAAGAATATTCCAGAATAGCCATGCATGGCACCCGCGCTCCAAGACTCCAAGGAGTGTTGGTACTTACCATATTCGGCGTGTATCATCCTAAAAACCAGGTCAGATACGAGTAGTATTCGACTCGAGCACCAGGTGTGAAGGCATCTCGCTAAACGATCTCTTACTGTCTGGATCAGACCTCAGCAACAGACTTCTGTTGGTACTTCTACGCTTCTACAGAGATTCCGTAGCATCTATGGCCGACATACAACAGATGTTCCACTGCTTCCTCGTCAGGGAAGAACACAGAAACTACTTAAGGTTCTTCTGGTTCAGCAACAACGACCCCAATGAAGACATTGTAGAGTACCGAATTAGAGTACACATATTCGGAAACAGTCCTTCCCCTGCAGTCGCTATCTATGGTCTCAGACATTCAGCCCAAGAGGGTGAAGCAAAGTATGGGTTAGATGTCAGATCCTTTGTGGAAAAAGATTTGTACGTGGACGACTGCTTGAAATCCACACCCACGAACAAGACCGCAATCAGTCTTCTGAAAAGGGCTCAAGAGATGCTTGCTCTATCTAATTTGAGATTGCACAAAATTGCCTCCAACAGACGTGAGTTAATGGAGGCTTTCTTACCCCAAGACCTTTCAAGTGATCTAAAGGACTTGGATCTTAGCACCGACTCCCTTCCGATGCAGCGGAGCCTCGGTTTGCTCTGGGATTTAAAGGCAGACACATTCACAAATCAGCAAGGAAGAAAAGTCCTTCACACATAGTTCTGTCCACCATAAGTAGCATATATGTTTGTGGGTTGGAATAGAGCTGTTTCAAATACATCCTAAAGGAGTCCACCATCCCTAGTCATTCCAGCACCCACCCTAGCCACTCCAAATGTATGTTATCAAATGCTTTTTCAGCATCTAGTGTAACCAGGGCGGGTGCAGAGACCCCTGCTCCTCTCCGACCTACTGCATCCAGCACCGCCAGAACTCTACGAATGTTCCTGACCACCAATTTCCCCTTCACAAAGCCTGCCTGCACTGGGCTGATCAGGCCAGGAAGAATCTGAGCTAGCCTATTGGCCATGAGTTTAGAGAAAATCTTCAGGTCTTGGTTGATAAGGGAGATTGGACGGTAAGAGGCTGGATCTTCGGAAGATTTGCCCTCCTTTGGAAGCAATCTAATGTGAGCCATATTCATCTGCGGTGACAACACCTGTACCTGCATTATCGCATTGCCCACGCACGACAGGGTAGGCGATACCTGCATTTTCAGTACTTTGTAAAAATCTTCAGAGTATCCATTAGGTCCCAGGGCCTTATCGCCTGTTAGCTGGGTGATTGTAATTTGTATCTCTTCCGCCATGATGGGCGCATTGAGAAAGCTCAGTTCAGATGTCAAACTGGGAAGATCCAATCCCCCCAAAAAGCTAGTTTCTCCACCCCCGCTACCCTCAGGCTTCCGATACAGATCTGAGTAGTAGTCCCTAAACATCTTTAGGATTTCCGAGGGGTTTGACTCAAGGGTACTATCAGGTCTACGCAGCTGATATAAGGGGCGTGGTGGGCGACGTCCCTTTGCTAAGTTGGCCATCAATCTCCCTGCCTTGTTCCTATATTTTTGGAGTTCTAATTCCCATTGGGATTTATAAAAACCTTCCCTCCTGTCTGCTCAGTTGTCAAAATACCACCTTGCCTCAATCCAGGCTTTTTTTATCTTGGTGCAAACTCTCTATATGCCTTTTTCACCACCCTGCTAGCTATAATATATTGGGTCTTGGTTGCCTTTTTGAGCCCTGCTACATGTGTGATCAAGCAGCCCTTTATCACTGCCTTCCCCGCCTCCCAGAATAATGCGGGATTGGATACATGTTCTTGGTTTAAAGTACTATACTCTAGCCAACAACCCTGCATCAAGACGGCAAAGGCTTCATCTTTCACTAGGAAAGATGGGAAACGCCATGTAAACTCTGCTCCCCTCGGGACCATGTCTGCCAGAATCTGAATAACTGGTGAATGATCTGAGTTCACTAGATCTCCAATGAGTACTTCTTGCACGCTAGGCATCAGCTGGGGGTCTGTGAACCAGTAGTCTATTCTAGACCATGAGTCCTATGCGTGGGAGTAGTGGGTATATTCCCTGTCATCATGGTGTGAGATCCTCCACACGTCCAGCAAGGACGTATCCACTAGGAAGGCGGCCAGAACCCCACCACCGGCTTTTGTATTAGCTCTAGAGCCGTCTGCTTGTTTGCGGTCTTCCCTTGAAATTAATACTGTGTTAAATCCCCCCCCCTATCTTATCCTGTATGGGGTCTTGCAGAAGCCTGTCTCTCAAGGATTCAAAAAAGGGCTTCTGGGCCACATTCAGGGCGTATACATTAGAGACTGATTTCTGATTTCTCCACTCGGGTTGTTTATCTTTAAAACTAGAACTCTCCTTTATCATCTGTGGCCTGAGCCTGCACTTTATGGGGTAGGTTTTTATGCAGGAGTGTGATGACCCCTGCTTTACCCTGGACTGCTGGAGAGCCATAAACCTCCCCCACCCAGGGCCTAGCCATTCTCTGGAAGTCAGATTCTATGAGGTGCGTTTCCTACAGAAGGATGATGTCCGCTCCTAGGCGCTTGAGATAATGCAGCACCATCATGCACTTCTACAGGGAAGGCAAAACTTTGACATTCCAAGTGACTATTATAACCATTATGTAATAAAAGACATCATCTAACCCTCGCTGTGCGGACACACGTAGACATGAAAGTAATCTGCAGGATCAAAACAATAATAACTCCAACAGAAAAAGAAAATTAGTAACATTGTCCCTCAAGACATTGTGTTACCTTCAGATCCAGACATGTTGGCTAAAAAAAGTATATAATTTGACAGTACCTTCATATCTCGACGCCACAGCAGGGTGTAGCTGTGGATCCTAGCAATAAAGTTCCTCAGCGCCAATGTTGCCTTTGCTCCCTGGCTGCTGGTGCTATGCGTTCCATCCCACGTTTTGTTTGTCCCAGTGATCATCCAGGTGAGTTGCGCTGTGTGGTTCTTGGCCCACTTATGCCTATTTCATTAGTGCCTTATCGATCTGACGGAAAAGGACCTTGAGCGAAAAAGGCTTCAGCCTCTGAGGCAGACTCAAAAGTCTTGAACGATCCATCTGCACACCTAACGCGCAGTACTGCAGGATGCAATAGTTGAAAACAAATATTGCGTTGAAATAAAGAAGTACAAACCCCGCTGAAGGCATGTCTCTTTTTTGTCACTACTGCAGAGTTGTCATTAAACAGCATGATTTTTTTTACCCTGGAAAGTCAGCGGTTCTTTACGAGCCGGATAAGCTCGTATAATGTCCTCTTTGTCTGTGAAGTCTAGGAACTTCATGATGACTTGTCTAGACCTCGGGGACCTCTCCCTGTTATCTCTGGGACCCTCTGCGTCATTTAAGTTAGGCCCCAATCTATGTGCTCTTTCCACTTTTCGTGGTATCGAAAAGGCAAGTGCTTTACGAAGGTCAAACTCACATATGGGTCGTAGCTCGGACCCTGATACCTCCATGTGGAGCTTATCCTGAAGCTCCACGACCGCACGCTGCAGCATCTCCACTTTTGTATTGGTGCCTCCTAGATCTTCTTCTATACACGAGGTGCGTTGCTCAAGTCCGTCAGTGCGATAGCCTTGCTGTGTAAATGCGTCTTGCAGCTTTGTAAGAGCAGATTGTACCGTGGCTGATAATGAAGCCTTGAGCTCCGGAACCAAGTGATTCACTACCTCAACAGCCAGGCACTCAAGGTCGGTGGTCAGGAAGAAGCTGGGCTCAAAGATATCATCTTGAGAGGGAGTAGTCTGCAAGTCCAGGGGCACGCTATCAGGCAGGATGGTAGAGTGCTTAGACGCCATTTTGGGCAAGCTGTTGGTCTGACAAGGCCTCTGTTCAACACCGTCACCCTGTTTCTTCCCACTTCTCAATAAATACCTCTCCATACACTTGTGGAAGTATTGCAGGGTATCCCACACACTGGATGGGAAAGATCAGCCCGTAGGCGGTTTGTGGAGGGTGATACAACTGAGAAGGGTAGCGGAGCTCCGCTAGTGGTGTCACTCCATACCAGCGCCGGAACCTAAAGTCCCTGGAGTAGTCTTTGTGTGGTTCACAGTTGACCAATGGGGTCAGAGAGGGATTAGACAAAACCGTAGTCAGGGACAGGATGAGATTAGGGCAGGCTGAGTATGAGCATTCTGATAAACAGTCCATAATGCATGCTTTCACAATTCAAATGCTGTAAATAACCCATATGTAGCCTCTCACAGCCATGTGATTTAGAGTTTAGCAAATATTTCAATTCATGAATCTTAAATTGTATCAGTCAAGAAAACAGCATTCTATCAGAAAATTAAAGTCAGCGAGTCACTGAATATAAAAAATATTGGTAGTATTAATTAGTATAGTAAGGCTAATTTCACACTAGCGTTTGAGAGCTCTACTCAGCGATATTTGTCCAGCCGATTCTCAGCATATTTGCTGGTTTGCGGCTGGATCTCTGCTAGTCCCCATTATAGTTAATGAAGCCAGCAGGCCTTCAGGCAGCTTCAGGCAATGATGGATCCAAAGTAGGGAGGAGAAAATCCGAACTTTACAGGTTAGGGTTCGGTGTTCAGGTGGTGTAGGAATTCCCTTATGGATTCCGTTATAACGGGATCAGTAGACGGAATGCAAAACGGAAGCCTTTAAGGTTAAATGTACACAATCAGGATTGCGTGCAGATTTTCTGCGTGGACTTGCGTGCGGAAAATCCGCACTATAGGTCATGTATAGTGTATTCTATGAGAATTTGAAATTCTCATTCACACGATGCAGATTTTTTGTGTGCGGATTTTGACCTACGGTGCGGATTTTAAAATCCACAGCTTGTCAATTTATTTTATTTTTCCTGACCGTATTTTCTCCATTCAATGCATGTAAATCCGCACCAATTGATGGGGATTGACCACACGGACTTCCCTGCGAACACCTTTGGATTTCAGTGCAGATTGTCCACACATAAATCCTGAATGTGTGCATTTACCCTAAGAGACATTCCGTTTTGATCTGTCATAATAGAAGTCTATGGCCAAGCATAAGGGATCCGTCTGGTTTCTAATATGAAGGACTTTGCTTTGCATAACAGAAACCAGACGGATCTGTTATGCTTGACCATAGACTTCTATGGCAGATCAAAACGGAATCCCTCTTAAAGGCTTCCATTTTGCATTCCGTCACCACCCGCACACCGAACCAGAACCTGTAAAGTTCACTCATCTCTAAGGGCACACGACCGTATTTTCTTTCCGTTCCGTTTTTTTACAGGTCCGTATGCGGAACCATTTACTTTAATAAGACTGCAAAAAAATAAAAAATGACTCTGTGTGCATTCCGTTTCCGTATGTCTGCATGTCTGTTCCGGAAAAAAAATAGAACATGTCCTATTCTTGTCCATTTTGCAGACAAGCACAGGCATTGCTACAATGGATCTGCAAAAAAACGGATGCAATACGTATGTCACCCGTTTTTTTGTTTTTTTGCGGATCTGTGTTTTGTGGACCAAAACATACATATGGTCGAGTGCATGAGCCCCAATCCAGAGAGCTCCGGCAGGCTGCTCTCTAACACTAGTGTGAAACTAGCCTAAATTACAGTTAGGCAAAACCTACACAGTAAGTTCTTACATTAAGAAATTATTAATTACACAATGTTGTGAGAGCTTTTAATATGTCAGATTTATCCAAATATAGTGTAAGATAGTATTGCCATGAATATTGATGAGATATGTTCTAAAACTGAGTTACAGCCTTGCAGACATCTTGATTTAATGTCCAGGATCTACTTCTATTCAGCAGCTCTTTTAATCATATAATGTATAAATCACAGTATATGATGTGTGTGTGTCTGGAGGCAGGTAGAATTTTTGATCTGATTAAACATGAAGGAATAACTCTTACTGATTTGTGATACAGCAATTTGCTTATTTATAATATATTTTACTAGTGGGATACAATTATCATGTGCCTTTCCAGCTTCTTCCAGAGCATCAGCGGATTTATTAAGTCAGTGAGATATTTCTCCATGAACAGTGTCACTATTAGGATATCAAATCCACACTCAGTTGATAACAGAGTAATAAGTATAAGTAATGGATTAATAAATTATTTTAATGTATTTTGTGCATGTTATGATCAAAATAAATGATGCAATAAAATCCTAGAAATCACAAAGGGGTCCACTTTCTGTTTTACATAATTGTTTTTTTATTTCTGTATGGTTCTGTTTATTAGTATTGATTGGTTGTACATGAGAAGTATAACCTTACTATGAACTATTCATGAGCACAAATCAATGAAGTTTGTGGACATTAGAAAATAGGTTACTTTCATGATGATGATATTCTGCCTGCTATATAACGTGATGCCGATAGATTGGTTGCACGTTCTTTTTAAGGCAACGTTTGGACGTGCCAGTTTGTTGCAGGTTTTAGACTGTAGACTGCCTGCATGTAAAATCTGCAGTATAAGGCCCCTTTCACACGCGCGGGTGTAATGTGTGACGGGAACGCATAGCACCCGCACCGAATCCTGACCCATTCATTTCAATGGGTCTGTGTACATTCAGTCCTGCGTTGTGTGAAAAACGCAGCATGTTCTATATTCTGCGTTTTTCACGCAGCCCTGGCCCTATAGATGTGAATGGGGCTTTAGTGAAAAAACGCATTGCATCCAGAGGCAAGTGCGGATGCAATGTGATTTTCACTGATGGCTGCTAGGAGATGTTGTTTGTAAACCTTCAGGTTTTTTATCACGAGCGTGAAAAACGCATCAAAGCGCATTGCACTCGCGCTGAAAAAACTGAATAACTGAACTCAATCGCAGACAAAACTGACTGAACTTGCTTGCAAAATGGTGCGAGTTTCACTGAACGCACCCTGAATGCATCCGGACCTAATCCGTCACTCTCGTGCGAAAGAGGCCTAATACATCAAAATGACGATTTTCCACACACTGCAGAAAGTTTTCATGCTGATTTAGAAATGTGGAGTGGATTCTGAACTCCACAGCATGTCAGTTTTGTTGCAGATTAGTTGTGGAAAACTACAGTAAATCTGCAAGCATGTAACCTAAGAAATTAAATGAAGCAAAACCAAGTGTTGGTCAGACTTAGGCTGGTTTCACACGGGCGTTGCGGGAAAAGGTGCGGGTGCATTGCGGGAACATGCGAGATTTTTGCGAGTGCAAAACATTGCAATGCGTTTTGCACGCGCGTGAGAAAAATCGGCATGTTTGGTACTGGAGGGGTTAAGAAAATATTTAAAAAAATTTAACTCACCTTAATCCACTTGATCGCGCAGCCAGGCTTCTCTTCTGTCTTCTTCTTTGCTGTACACAGGAATAGGACCTTTGATGACGTCACTGTGCTCATCACATGGTCCAATCACATGGTTCATCACCATGGTGAGAAACCATGTGATTGGATCATGTGATGTGACGTCACCACAGGTCCTTCGCCGGCAGCTCAACATTACAGAAGAAGACAGAGATCCGCAACTACGCGATCAAGTGGACTCGGTGAGTTAATTTTTTTATTTTTTTTTAACCCCTCCATCACTATTTTACTTTGCATTCTGTATTCAGAATGCTATTATTTTCCCTTATAACCATGTTACCATATAACCAAGGGTCCCCAGCCCGATCGTCACCTAGCAACCATGCGTGAAAATCGCACCGCATCCGCACTTGCTTGCGGATGCTTGCGAATTTCACGCAGCCCCATTCACTTCTATGGGGCCTGGGTTGCGTGAAAAAACGCAGAATATAGAGCATGCTGCGATTTTCACGCAACACACAAGTGATGCGTGAAAATCACTGCTCATGTGCACAGCCTCATAGAAATGAATAGGTCAGGATTCAGTGCGGGTGCAATGCGTTCAACTCACGCATTGCACCCACGCGGAATACTCGCCCGTGTGAAAGGGGCCTTAAAGAAGACCTTTCCCTGGTCCTGACGTTACAATATTAGTACCTGGCAGTGTAGGGAATAATTAGTAGATATCACGGCGCTTTTTTTTTCTGATGCGCTTCTCCATTCCCCCGCTGTTCACTTTTCCCACCTTGTATGCTAATCAATAGCATCGGTACATGGAGGAGGAGACGGCCATGTTTCTCAAGGGGCGTCTTCTCGGCTGTGAGAAGGCTAGCTTACAAGGAGAAGGAAACGCCCCCTAAGAAATACGCCTGTCTCCTCCTCCCTGTACCGATGCTATTAATTAGCATACGGGGTGGCAAAAATGAACAGGGGCACAGTGGGGGAATGGAGTAGCACATCTGAAAAAAAAAAGCATAGTGATATCTACTAATAATGCCCTACACAGCCAGGTACTAATATTGTAATGTCAGGACCAGAGAAAGATCCTCCTTAAGAATGACTGTAAGTGGATCCTCACACTTGGCAGTTTTGTTGCAGAATTTTGTAACTGTTCCATTTTCAGAAATCCATATGATTGCTGCAGGAAAAAAAACAACCTTCTTCATGTATGGAACTTGATTTAGCTGGTTAAGGCCTCTTTCACATGGCCATGTGTCCCCCGTGGCCGCATTGAGGCCTGCATATGGCGAGTCAGCAATTCACTTGAATGGGTCCGCAAATCCGGAGATGCGGTGCGGAAGGCAAGCACTACCGATTGCTTTCGTGGGGATCCGTTCCGTGCTTCCGTGTCGCAAAAAGATAGAACTTGTCCTATCTTTTTGTGGAAAGGATGGATCGCAGACCCTATTCAAGTGAATGGGGTCGCGATCCGCTTGTGGCTGGCCCGCGGTCGGTGCCCATGTATTGCGGATTGCAATTTGCAGGCCGCAGCACGGGCACGACCAGCACATGTTCATGTGCAAGAGGCCTAAAAGACATGAACAGATTTATTATAGCATAAATAGCCGCACCTATGCAAGCAGGGGAAAAAATCTGGTCTCCCTGGACATAGGATTTTTTATTTTTATTTTTTCCTCTCTCCTCTTTCCTGGTGGTTACATGGGTTGGGTTGCGTTGGGTAAATTATTTCTGAATGTATTTTATATTGAATAAGTGCAAATTTGGGGACTGGAATTTTTGTAAAATTGATTTTAATGTATTTCAATCTTTTTGATACGCAAGTAAGTATTCTGCAACTTTCAGTTGTGAGTATTCTGCAACAAATCGTTGGCATCACTTTGAACTTCTAAGAATTAGCAAGTATGAATGAATAGCGTATATCTCAATGGATTCACCAGGATCCATTCTTGCAAAAAAAAATAAAATAAAAAAAAAAAAAATGCATGCCTAGGGTTTTGTACACATTAGTAACTAAACCAGGACAGCTATGGGTCATATTTAAACTACAGTACAAATCAGTATTCAAACAGTTATCGCCAAACCTCAACAGAACCCAATGACTAACGGGAAAAGCTTTTCTGATCTAAAAGGATCAGATCTGATCAGACATTTAAATGTTATTCAGGCCTCTTGCCCACGACCGTATGCCCCGTGAGCAGGCCATATGTTCCCGAGCGGAATTGATCATGCGCACGGGAGTGCATGGCATCATAGATTACAATGATGCTGTAGACGTGTGATCATATGAGGGCGGCCCAACGTGCACAGCATCATTGTAATCTATGATGCTGCGCACTCCCATGCACACGATCAATGCCGCTCCGGGACATATGGCCTTCTTAAGGACCGTATATCCCGGAGGGCATACAGTCGTGGGCAAGAGGCCTTATGCAAAGCCTTGAAGGGCACCATACGCATTGGTAAATTGTCAGCCAAATCCGCCAAAAATGGCAGGTTTGGCTGCCAATTTAATGTTTATGGGGAGCTCCTGATTCTCCTCCGATGTATGATGTCTGGGGAGAGAAGGATCGGGCAAAATGTAAATTTTCATCTGATCTAAATGTTCTCACTTCTGGCGGTAGCTTATCTACTCACTTTCCATTGAACACATATACACGTTCGGCCAAAGGGAGTTGTGAGAAAGTTGGGAGAGGTAGCTGTCGGACAGTCGTTCGTATATGGCTGCATTAAGACTGGAGCCACAGTTTGCAGCACTTTTGATTGATTTTTAACTATCAATTAGCAGTAAATTGACTTGTATGCAATTACTGCAGCTGTCACTCAATAGTTAAAATAAATCAAAAGTGCTACAAAAAGTATAGGTGTAGCCCCAGCCTAATTTTAAGGTGATGAAGGCTCAGCTCAGCAAGAGACAGGAAAATTTAAGACTACATTCTTTATAAGCAATAACTGGAATGGGTGGATTACAGTACCCAGAAAGATCAAAATCAGGGTTATTCACTTTAGAAAAAAAAAATGCGGAACAGAATTGCGGACGTGTGAATGGACCCTAAGGCTACTTTCACACTAGCGTTTTCGTTTTCTGGTATTGAGATCCATCATAGGGGATCAATACAAAAAAAAAACACTTCAGTTTTGTCCCCATTCATTGTCAATGAACTGAACTGAACAGAACGGCATGCTCCAAAATGCATTCCGTTCCATTTAGATGCATTCCCCTACCGGAGAGCAAACCGCAACATGAAGTTTGCTTTCTATCCTGGGATGTGGAGCAAGACGGATCCAGCAAGACCCCCAATGCAAGTCAACTGGGACTGATCCGTTTTCTCTGACACAATCTGACACAATAGAAAACGGATTCGTCCTCCATTTACTTTCAATGGAGTTCATGACGGATCCGCCTTGGCTATGTTAAAGATTATACAACACAATCCTTTCATAACGGATGCAGATGGTTGTATTATCAGTAACTGAAGTGTTTTTGCTGAACCCTGCCGGATCCAGTAAAAACGCTAGTGTGAGAGTAGCCTTAGGGGAGATCTAATTACTATGTATAAATATATCAGGGGTCAGTACAGAGATCTATCCCATTATCTATTTATCCCCAGGACTGTGACTGTGACGAGGGGACATCCTCTGCTTCTGGAGGAAAGAAGGTTTGTACACAAACATAGAAGAGGATTCTTTACGGTAAAAGCAGTGAGACTCTGGAACTCTCTGCCTGAGGAGGTGGTGATGGTGAGTACAATAAAGGAATTCAAGAGGGGCATAGATATATTTCTGTAGTGTAATGGTATTACAGGCTATAGCTACTACAGATGGGATGTTGATCCAGGGAGTCATTCTGATTTCCTAATTGGAGTCGGGAAGGAATTTTTTCCCCCTAAAATGAAGAAAATTGACCTTTACCTCGCATTTTTTATTTTTTTGCCTTCCTCAGGATCAACTTGCAGGATAAGGCCTCTTGCTCAATGGATCAGCAAAAAAAACAGAAGGTACGCCGTATGCCTTCCGTTTCGTTATTTCAGTTCCGTTCAAACATAGAACATGTCCTATTATTGTCCGCATGACGGACAAGTATAGTACTGTTCTTTTAGGGGCCAAATGTTTCGTTCTGCAAATAACGGAATGCGCACGGACGTAAAAATACAGAAAGAGACATACCGTCGTATAAACTATGTTACTATGTAACCTTCTATAGGTAACTTGTTAAAGTTGCCCCAGATTTGCTACTAATTACAATATCAGCACATTCGTAAACTATCACTAACTCTATCAGTTTGCGTTCACAAGAAATAAAACAAACATCTTCAGTTTAGCATATTACTAACTTTTTCAATGGTACATCAATTCTGCAAAGGTTAATTAACGCACTCTTGGTATCAAAACAGAAAATCATTAAACAGTTTGCTGCTTAGTATCTAACTTCACTTTTGCTGGCTGCAGTTAGGCAAATCAGCAAGCTTTTAAATGCGCACTGATCTGGCTAATTGGGTACTTTCCTGAATAACAAAAAACAAACAAGCAAGAAGCAAAAGCATTTCCCCTTGTGGATTTGTATAACTTTCTATGCTGTAAGGCCTCATGCACACGAACGTATTTTGTTTCCGTGTCCATTCTGTTTTTTTTGCAGATAGGATGCAGACCCATTCATTTCAATGGGTCAGCAAAAAATGCGGACAGCACACCGTGTGCTATCCACATCCGAATGTCCGTTCCGTAGTCCTGCAAAAAAAAAATATATATATAAGTCCTGATCTTGTCCGTTTTAAGCATTGTTACAATGGATGTGAAAAAAAAAACGGATGACATACGGATGTCATCCCTTTTTTTTTGCGGATCTGCAATTTGCGGACCGCAAAACACATACGGTCGTGTGCATCTAGCCTACCTGTGCATGATTTATGCTGCTCAAATACTGGATTATAACATGTTTATACTGCAGAATCTAACCCCTTCAGGACCTTGGACGAGTATACTCGTCCTGGAGCAACGGTACTTAGCGCACCAGGACGAGTATACTCGTCCTGGCATTAAACTGTCACCCCCCATATCGGCGATCGCTGCAAACCGCAGGTCAATTCAGACCTGCAGTTTGCAGCGCTTTATGTAGTTTCTGATACCTGCGGTCCCTGACCGCAGGGATCAGAAACGTAAAAATGGCCATAGTCTAATTTATTTAACCCCCCCCCCCTGCACCCATGAATGCATTTATGTCGGCGGGGTGCGGTTTGTGGGTGGTTCGGCAGTTGGGTGGTCCCCTGCCCGCCTCCCGCTTAATTTTCATTGGTGTCCAGTGGTATACCAGAATGTCAGTACATTGCTGACACTCTGGTATAAACGGCTGACATCGCTGCGATGTCAGACGTTTAGCCGTTTCACCCTTTCCATACTGCGGTCCGTACGGACCACGGTATGGAAAGGGCTAAGTCAGGGATCTCCCCCCCTCTGCCATCGGGGGGCTGCTGTGCCTTTGCAGCCCCCAGATGGATGGGGGGACAGAGGGAGGGAGCTCCCCTCCTTCCCCTTCCCCGTCTGCTCAGTTGTGGCAGACGGGGAAGGTTCCCATGGCAACAGGACACCTTCTCAGGCGTCCTGCTGTCCATGGTGCTGAACAGATCTATGCTAAAAGCATAGCTCTGTTCAGTGTAAGTAAAATACAGTACAGTACAATATATATTGTACTGTACTGTATTATACAGACATCAGACCCACTGGATCTTCAAGAAAGATAATAAAAACACATTTATCACTGAATAAAATTTTAAAAAATACACTACACATATTAGGTATCGCCGCGTCCGTAACGACCTGATCTATAAAACGGTCATGTTACTTTCCCCGCACGGTGAACGCCATAAAAATAAAAAAATAAAAACAGGAAATTCAAATTTTGCCCACCTTACTTCCCAAAAAAGGTAATAAAAGTGATCAAAAGAGTCGCATGTACGCCAAAATAGTACCAATCAAACCGTCACGTCATACCGCAAAAAATGAGCCCCTACATGAGACAATGGACCAAAAAATAAAAAACTATGGGGACGCTATAACATGATTTTTTTTTTGTTTCAAAAATGATATTATTGTGTAAAACTTACATAAATAAAAAAAGTATACATATTAGGTATCGCCGCATCCGTATCGACCAGCTCTATAATAATATCACATGAGCTAACCCCTCAGATGAACACCGTAAAAAATAAAAAATAAAAACTGTGCTAAATAAACAATTTTTTGTCACCTTACATCCCAAAAAGTGTAATAGCAAGCAATCAAAAAGTCATATGCACCCCAAAATAGCACCAATCAAACCGTCATCTCATCCCGCAAAAATCATACCCTACCCAAGATAATCGCAAAAAAACTGAAAAAACTATGGCTCTCAGACTATGGAGTCACTAAAACATAATTTTGTTTCAAAAATGAAATCATTGTGTAAAACTTACATAAATAAATAAAAAATCTGCATATTAGGTATCGCCGCGTCCGTGACAACCTGCTCTATAAAAATACCACATGATCTAACCTGTGAATGTTGTAAATAACAAAAAACGGTGCCAAAAAAGCTATTTCTTGTTACCTTGCCTCACAAAAAGTGTAATATAGAGCAACCAAAAATCATATGTACCCTAAACTAGTACCAACAAAACTTCCACCCTATCCCGTAGTTTCCAAAATGGGGTCACTTTTTTGGAGATTTTACTCTAGGGGTGCATCAGGGGGGCTTTAAATGGGACATTGTGTCCCAAAAAACTGTCTAGCAAAATCTGCCTTCCAAAAACCGTATGGCATTCCTTTCCTTCTGCGGCCTGCCGTGTGCCCGTACAGTGGTTTACAACCACATATGGGGTGTTTCTGTAAACTACAGAATCAGGGCCATAAATAATGAGTTTTGTTTGGCTGTTAACCCTTGCTTTGTAACTGGAAAAAAAATTGTAAAATGGAAAATTTGTCCAAAAATTTAAATTCTGAAATGTCATCTCTATTTGCCAATAACTCTTGTGGAACACCTAAAGGGTTAACAACGTTTGTAAAATCAGTTTTGAATACCTTGAAGGGTGTAGTTTCTTAGATGGAGTCACTTTTATGGAGTTTCTTTTCTAGGGGTGCATCAGGGGGGCTTCAAATGGGACATGGTGTCCCAAAAAAAACTGTCTAGCAAAATCTGCCTTTTCAAAACTGTATGGCATTCCTTTCCTTCTGTGTCCTACCGTGTGCCCGTACAGTGGTTTACGACCACATATGGGGTGTTTCTGTAAACTACAGAATCAGGGCCATAAATAATGAGTTTTGTTTGGCTGTTAACCCTTGCTTTGTAACTGAAAAAAAAAAAGTAAAATGGAAAATTTGCCCAAAAATTTAAATTCTGAAATGTCATCTCTATTTGCCAATAACTCTTGTGGAACACCTAAAGGGTTAACAACGTTTGTAAAATCAGTTTTGAATACCTTGAGGGGTGTAGTTTCTTAGATGGAGTCACTTTTATGGAGTTTCTATTCTAGGGGTGCATCAGGGGGGCTTTAAATGGGACATGGTGTCCAAAAAAAACTGTCTAGCAAAATCTGCCTTTCCAAAACCGTATGGCATTCCTTTCCTTCTGCGCCCTGCCGTGTGCCCGCACAGTGGTTTATGACCACATATGGGGTGTTTCTGTAAACTACAGAATCAGAGCCATAAATATTGAGTCTTGTTTGGCTGTTAACCCTTGCTTTGTAACTGGAAAAAAAAAATGGAAAATATGCCAAAAAAGTGAAATTTTGAAATTGTATCTGTATTTTCCATTAATTCTTGTGGAACACCTAAAGGGTTAACAAAGTTTGTAAAATCAGTTTTGAATACCTTGAGGGGTGTAGTTTCTATAATGGTGTCATTTTTGGGTGGTTTCTATTATATAAGCCTCACAAAGTGACTTCAGACCTGAACTGGTCCCTAAAAATTGGGTTTTTGAAAAGTTCAGAACAATTTCAAGATTTGCTTCCAAACTTTTAAGCCTTGTAACATCCTCAAAATATAAAATATCATTCCCAAAATGATGCAAACATGAAGTAGACATATGGGGAATGTAAAGTAATAAATATGTTTGGAGGTATTACTATGTATTATAGAAGTAGAGAAATTTTTTACAAATTTTGGGTAAATTTTGTATTTTTTTATAAATAAAAATGTATTTTTTTTACTTCATTTTACCAGTGTTATGAAGTACGATATGTGCCGAAAAAACTATCTCAGAATGGCCTGGATAAGTTAAAGCGTTTTAAAGTTATCACCACTTAAAGTGACACTGGTCAGATTTGCAAAAAATGGCCTGGTCCTTAAGGTGAAAATGAGCCGGGTCCTTAAGGTGCTAATATATAAAGCTGAGTATATGTGTGTATGTCTGCTAAATTAATTCGCACCGTCGCATTTACAGTCTCGAAATTTGGCACACAGGCACAGATATTCCCCAAAAATGCATTAGCCAATAGAAGCCTGGTCACATGACCCATCAGATAACAGAAGCTCACAGGCCCTTAGTCTCCACATACACACAGTTTTACACCAGGTTTCCATAACAACTCAGCCATTTTTCTTCACTGCTGTAGGTCAGATTTAAAGGGGCAGGGCGCTGTGGATGACACTGTTAAGGAAGCGGAGTGCTGTGGAGGTCACAGTTAAGGGGGCAGGTGGGGTCAAAAGACGGACCTAAAAACGACGCCCTAAGGTCCCACTAAACCACGCCCCAAGCCAGTTAGGCCACACCCCTCCCACTCCGCAGCCAACGGGGATTGAAAAAATGGTGGTAAAAATCTACTTCTGTCAGCTGCAGGGGTGGGTGGGAGAGAGGGTGACTGAGAGTGAGCTGTTCAAAAGGACATCCCTGTGTCCGTCCATGTGCCGGACAGAGGACAGGGTCACTGTGTTCGTCCAGGCCCTGTGCCGGACAGAGGACAGGGAGTATTAAAGCCAGACTGTCCGGCCTAAAACTAGACCTCTGGCCACCCCAGGGACAGGCTGCTGTGGAAGTCACAGTTAAGGGGACGGTCCACTATGGAGGTCAGTGTTAAGGGGCAGATTATTGTACAGGCCACCCCACGGGGTGTTGTGGAAATCACTGTTAAGGAGATGGGGTACTGTTGAGGTCACTAATAAAGGTGTGGCCGCTGTGGAGGTCACTGTTAAAGGGGAGGACTGCTGTGGAGGTCACTGTTAAGGGGGCAGGATGCTCTGGAGGTCACTGTTAAAGGGTCAGGGTACTGTAGATGTCATTGTTATATTAGATACTGTCTATATATTTTAATGACACACACAAACATTAAATGAAATAGATTAAATATACCCGTTCGAAGCCGGGTCCTTCTGCTAGTATAATATAAGTTCATTATACAGAGAGCCAGCACCAGGAAGCAGGTAAGTTATCTTTCCTTTGCAGATCTAGCAGAATAGAGGAGAGGGGGTGGATTGTGCATTCGTGCACAACCCCTTTAAGACTACTAACTGACTATTATTGTAGTTGCCATGGTCAAACTAGAGTTCTTTTTGAGAAAAACATGGGTTGGTCTGCCCTGTAACAAATGTTCTTTATTGTAGAAAGAGCACAGCTAGGTCACTTAAAAGGAAAGTGATGGAAGTAATTCATATTCTTAGAAACACTTTGAAACACAGTGGAAAACAAACTTTCAGCCGGTGCGCAATTATAATGTGTTTTATTCATTATGCTTTGCTTTCTGTTGAACAAAGAATATATAAAAGCATCAGTAAATTTCCATTTCATATGGTCATAGAAGAAATAATTGACAAGTATTGCTATGCTGTTTAAATTACTCATAAAAGTATGCAAAATAGTTAGAAAATTGTCTATCTAATGCCATCAAAATCAACAAAACCATTAGATTGCTTTATTTATAAACTCCAATGTATTAGCTTTGGACTTTGGACAACTACACTATGTGGGAGTGTATTGCAAGGGTATTTTTAAGTACCGATTAGTTCTGTCCCTTTTAATTCTATCCCTTTTATATTACAAGTTTTCCTTGTAATGTAGTAGGTTAGAAATAGCACCCATCCCCCATCCTCCTGATAAGAACACATTCCTGAGTGATCTCAGAGACATGTGTGATGAACACTGAAAGAGGGGCTGATAGGAATAATTGAGGTCTGCACTAATTAACGTGGATTCCACCTGGAACTTTATCCTAGGTAAGTTGTAAGTATTGATTTGCCCTATCTTTTGTACACCCTGGGGTGTCGGTTATGTGTTATAGCGTGCTAGACAGCCATGTGTTATAGCGTGATCAATGGAGTCTCCACCCCAATCAGGCTAGTGATGTATTTACTTTTTATTATTCAGTATGTCATTTGTTTGTTTTATCGTATATTTAATTACACTTAGAAAATATATTTATTCAGTTAGCCTGCATAAGCTTATTCATTCTCAAATCTTTTGAATTTACACTATGTTACATATTTATCACACTGGTGTAAAATAGAACTGGCTTAGTTGCCCATAGCAACCAATCAGATTCCACCTTTCATTTTTCACAGCTCCTTGGGAAAATTAAAAGTGGAATCTGATTGGTTGCTATGGGCAACTAAGCCAGTTCTACTTTACACCAGTTGATAAATCTCCCCTTGTGTTCTTATGAAGCCATGCCACAGACAGGGGCTCCATAGGACCTAATATGCGGCAGCCCTGTATACATCCTGAGTACATAGGCTGCTATACACTACATTCAGCATCCCTAATCCTCGCCAGGGTCAGCCAATACATTTCCGGGGGCACTAACCTCCCACATGCCATGGTAACATTTGACCATGGCTTCTGAAAGGTTAAATATATGCGATCAACGATAATACATTAGGACTGGGTGCCTGCTATTTAAAACAGCAGGCACCTGGCAGCTATGGCACTCACTCTGCCCATGAGCAGACACAATTGAGGGGGTGGAGAAACATAATGCAGCGGATATGGTTCAGATGCTAATTCTTAACAATTTTGGAAGGGAACATTTTTCCCCAATGTTTATGATAGAGAGGGCCCATCAAGTTCCAGGAGCATAACCAAGGCCTGGAAGATCACTTAGGATCCTTCTGGCAAAAGTTCTTGTTTCAAGAGACAGAGATATGATCCTGAGAAGGGCCAGGGAATCCCCCCCTATTGTATATGATGGAAATAAATTGTCCAAGAAATTCAAGAAAAGAGGCGGAACTTTGTGGTGGTCAAGAAACGTCTACAGCAAAAAGACATTAATTATTCAGTTCTGTATCCAGCCAAACTCAGAATAGTTGTCAATGACATAGTACACTTTTTTGAGACTCCAGAGCTTGCTATGGAATGGCTGAATTGTAATAATATTTAACAATTGTGGAGGTGAAGGGTTGGGGGGAGGGGTCTAAGTAAACAGGTCTGTTGTTTAATAGATGCGGATCATCTGGGATGGGGATGGGAGGGGGAGTGGAATTGGGGGGTGGGTTGCCGATGTGTCTCTGGGCAAACTTGGGGGGCGGGAATGGGGAAAAGGGAATTCTATTGTAATCAATAATGCTTGTGACTTCAGGTATGTCGATTAGAGTATTAACCTGAAACGTACGGGAACTGGGAGACAAACAAAAGACAAGCTGTATTTGATCTGATTCAGAGACATCTACCAGCAGTGGTTTGCTTGTTGAAGACACATTTTACTGAGGAGGCGTCCCGACAGATCGGTAGGGGGTGGATCTCGCAGTCATTTCACTCTACATTTAATAGCTATTCCAGAGGAGTGTCCGTTTTTTTAATTTGTCTGCGAGGCGTCCTCTATCGATAGTCAGGGGAGATATGTTTTCCTCTATGGGAAACTACATGGCAGGTTATGTATTTTTGCCTTTATTTATATCCCTCCCCCTTTCTCTCTTCATGTACTGAATAGCCTACTGATCTTTGTGGAAAAATGGCCAGAGTGCCCAACCCTGTTGTGTGGGGACTTCAACTGTGTTATGAATACTAAGGTTGATAGGATTAGTACTGAAAGTGATCTCCAAACTACTACTGCCTCTCAAGGGACCCGCCTGGCAAGATTTTGTAATGAGTTTGGTTTTGTGGACCTCTGGGAACTATTGGGACAAGGGAAGAAGTTTTTTTTTGCATAAGTAAGTCTGGGAGATGTATTTCCAGGATTGATTTAGTCCTAATAAATAGAAAATAGGGGGGTTTTGTGAAATGAATTAGATATGAAGCAAGGGCACTTTTGGATCATGTACCCTTATCTCTAGAGATATCTATAAAGCCAGAAAAATATACTATATTACCCCCCTTTAGATTAAATCCATACTGGTTGATATTATTAGACAACTATGATCAACTTAAAAAGGAAATCATCTCCTTTTGTGAGGTTAACAATAACTCGGCCAAGAGTCAGTTAATTTGGGATGCTTTTAAGGCCTTCATGAGGGGGCTATTCTTTAGTAACAGTTATCGTATAAGGAAGGATTACAGTTTTACAGAGAAATCGCTAAAAGAAGCCGTTTTTTTTTATAACAATAAATTTGCTGGAAATGGATCTGAGGAAAATAGAAGGGCTATGCAAAAAGCAACTCAGGCTTATTCAGATTTTTTACTAGATAAGGCTCAGCAGCCTCTTTTTTTTAGGGGACAAAAATACTACTCAGAATCAGGGCGCCCAGGTAAATTGCTAACAACTATTATATCAAATCAAGACCCCAAAAAAGATATATTAAAGATTCAAGACACCACGATGACTAATTACTGAAAGTCTGGATCAAATTAAATTGAACTTTCTGGAATATTTTTCAGAAATGTATCAATCAGACAAGAACATCCTTAAAGAGAAGATGGAGGTCTATTTAGACTCGATCACTCTTCTGAAGATTTCAGAGGAAAAGTGGAAGGCCCTTGAGAGAGAGATATAACCCTTCAGGAGTTAGAGGATGCTCTCCGGGACTGTGTGGGGAATTCCTCACCTGGCCTAGATGGCCTTCCTTACGAGTTCTATAGGAAGTATCAGGAAGTTACTCTGCCATATTTACTGGGAGTTTTTCTGGATTCTTTTGGCGATGATAAACTTCCTGAATCTATGACAGAAGCAGTAATTGTATTAATCCCAAAAAAGGTAAAGACCCATTAGATATGGGGTCCTATAGACCCATATCGGTATTGAACACTGACATTAAATTATTGTCAAAAGTCCTTGCCACAAGGCTTGCTGGAGTTATAACAACGGTTATCCACCCTGATCAGAATGGGTTTATTCCAAATAAGGGCACCCACTACAATCTTCATAGATTGTTTGCCAACATGCAGGTGGTAGGTGAGGGTTCCCGCTCCATCTTGTCGCTGGATGCGTCTAAAGCCTTCGACAGGGTGGAGTGGGAATTCCTCTGGAAGACTATGGGAAGGATCAGTTTTGGAGATCGTTTTATAGGTATGATTCGGCTTTTATATAAGTCTCCCGTGGCAAGATTAAATATTAATAGGAATTTGACCTCCACCTTTGGGCTATCGAGGGGTACTTGGCAGAGTTGCCAACTCTCTACATTATTATTTGACATATAAATTGAACATTTAGCTGTCAGGGTGAGACAGGACCCCCTAATTAAAGGTTTTGGGGTATTGGGGGGGGGGGAACATATATATCTTAATACCAGATGATGTCCTATTTTTTATAGATCATACCAATGAGACTTTGCCAAGAATAATCCAAGAAGTTAGCTCAGTTGGGGAAGCTTCTGGCTTTGATACCAATTGGTCCAAAACCAATCTGATTTTATTGGATAATTTTGAATTGTCCAGTGAGGGATCTCAGAATATGCCCAAGGTATCGCAACTATTTGAGTATCTGGGTGTTATAATCTCCCCTAGAGTTGAAGGATATACACAGCTTAATATCTTTCCAGTGATCTCCAAGATAAGATCCAAGATTACAATCTGGAATAGGCTTCCTCTATCTAGAGCGGACAGAATCTCGTTGGTTAAAATGGTAATCTTGCCTCAATTGCTATATGTAATTAGAAATTCACCTACTTGGATTGCTGACAAGTTCTTCAAATTAATGGAGAGACTTGTCAATAATCTAATTTGGGGAAGGAAGAGAGTAAGGTTAAAACTGGACTATATGTATAAGCCACTTGAGCGTGGAGGTTTAAATCTTCCATACTTCAAGGGCTATTTCATTGCTGCGCAGTTATGTCTGTGGAGTGAGTGGGAAAAAAGCTCTCTTTGTAGGTCACTGGTGGAGGGTTCCCCATATGATAACATATTTACCCTGCTCGAATCTGGTCAACTAACCATTGGGAAACAGGGGTATAGGATGACTAGAATGTTTTTTTCTAAATCCTGGACCTCTGTTAGAACTTGGTTGGGGATTAAGGGATCAGTTTCCTGTACCCCTCTTTGGCATAATATCTGTAAAGAATAAATCAAGGCAACTGGACGTACTGTAGATTTCTTGAAAACGTTTCACTCGTTCTTCCAACGAGCTTTCTCAATTCTGAGTGACTGTACAAGAATTCTCTGGGAATAAATATGTAACTGAATCATAATCTGGTAATTATATCCAGCATGGGGTCAGAGGTCATTATACCCAGCATGGGGTCAAAGGTGTTGATTCCATTATCCTAATTGGAGTCAGTAGGTGATAAAGACTTCCCAGAAAAAGGTGTCAAGACAGCATTGTATGTGGCAGACAGTAGATGTCTAACCCCCCCGCCTCTATTTAAGCTTGGCTTCTCCATTTTTACGTAGATGGCCTCCTTCACACCTCATTTGTACCAATCGGCCTCCATATCCAAAACACGTACTTGACTGTCTTCAAAGGTGTGACCTGTTTCTTTTAGATGTAAGTACACGGCTGAATCTTGACCAGAGGTTTTGGCTCTTCTATGCTGAGCCATACATTGATGTAGTTGTTGTTTTGTTTCGCCGATATACAGTTCTGAGCATTCCTCATTGCACTGGACTGCGTACACAATGTTGTCCATCTTGTGTTTAGGCGTTGGGTCTTTGGGGTGAACCAGTTGTTGCCTCAGTGTGTTGCTGGGTTTAAAGCAGAAAGGGGTGTGATGTTTATTAAAAATCCTTTTGAGTTTCTCAGACACCCCAGCAACATATGGGATAACCATATTCTTGCGTCTGTCATGCTTCTCGCCCTCACTGGTAGTCTTGGTGCTCTTTCTTCTCCTTCCTTCTGTTTTGACAAAGGCCCAAACTGGATACCCACAAGTTTTAAGTGCCCCTCTGAGGTGTTTGAATTCCTTCGCCTTGGCCTCTGTGCTGGTGGGGATTTTCTCTGCCCGGTGGTGTAGAGTCTGGATGACTCCCAGTTTGTGGTCTAGAGGATGGTGGGAATCAAATAGCAGGTACTGGTCTGTGTGTGTTGGTTTTCGATAGACCTCTATTCCCAGTTTCCTTCCCTCTTCCACTGTTATAAGACACGCCAGTTATCTTTGGCATAATGTTTATTTAAAGAATCTCTCAGAAATATCAGGTGATCTTTTCCGGAAAAATAATAATATCTTATATGTTACACAGGTGGTGGAAGGGGGGAATATTCTTCCCCTACTCCACCTTGTAAAAAGATGTAATTTAAGTACTCTAAGTTGGTTTAGATATTTTTAGTTTCGGTCAGTATTAGGTAGGGTTAGGGAAAAGCATGACTGATAATTGAACCTTGCACAATGATTGAAGGTATGATAGAGAATCCGAACTGTAAGGTTAAGATTGCACAATTATATAAGACATTAGTTAAGTCACGGTTTAATAAGACAGTCTCCCCTGGGCAAAAAGCATGGGGGATGGAATGTCTCAATATAGGCACGTTAGATTGGGAGGATGTAATTAAAAACCTAAGATTTGTGTCACATAATTTTAATCATGTTGTAGTTCAGTTTAATATTATGCACAGACTATATATTACTCCGATGTGGCTAAATAAAAGTGGTTATAGGGAAACGTCTAAATGTCCCAGATGTGACGCCCTTGACGTGGACTTTTTACACATTTTTGGGTTTTGTTGTAAGATAAGTAATTATTGGAGATTACTTTTTGAATTTATAGAGCACAATTTGGGGGTATTGATCCCATTGATCCCACAATGCTGTTTGTTGAATGATTTTTCTGAGGTTAACTGTACTCAAGATATCAAAATACTTCTTATAAGAGTCATCTTTTTGGCTCGCTTAATGATTAGAAGATTGTGGTTCTCTAGGAACTCCCCTAATGTAAAGATGTGGGTTAATGTAGTGAATAAAGTCAAAAGATATGAAAGCATTTTATATAACTAAAGAAAAAATGAGGATAAGTGGAAGAGGATTTGGCTACCCTGGAGGTTTTAGAGAGAGCCTGTACTTTTTCCAGTCACTTTCTTTTTTTTTTTTTTCCTCTTTTTCCTCCTTTCCCAGCCCCTCCTTTTTTATTTAATTTTTTCCCCTACCAGAGACGCATTGCAAACACGGGTTGACAGGGCAGTTTGGGTGGGATAGGGGTACTAAGGGGCTATGATAAACTAGATTTATTATATATTCCTTTCTTTTTTATTTATTGAAGGGATTGTATTATGAATTTATAAATAAAGATTAATAAAAAATAAATGCCTGGCCGCCAGTGTAAATTTATGTGGGGCAATCAGGAAGGAGTTAATAACTGAATTCAGGTGTTTCATTCAGTCCCATTGCCACAGGTGTATAAAATCCAGCACAGAGCCATGCAATCTCCATTTACAGACATTTGTGACAGAGTGGCCCAGAGTGGTACTGTAATACGATGCCCCCATGTCATGGTCTTACCTCCTTGCTGTTCCCTTCGTTTGACATGTGCTGGCGGCCATCTTGGTTTCTGGGTTTTCTTGTAGCCTCCCACCCTGCGGCTCCTCCTTCCCACTGGGAGGAGCTGGATGCCTAGCTCATATATATAGGAGGTCTGTGGCTTCAGTTCCTTGCTTGGTCCTCCTGTGTTCACATGCTTCCAAGACTGCTGCTGCTTCTGGTTCCTGATCCTGGCCTCGTCTGACTACCCCGTTGGTTCCTGATTCCGGCTTCGTCTGACTACCCCGTTGGTTCCTGATTCCGGCTTCGTCTGACTACCCCGTTGGTTCCTGATTCCGGCTTCGTCTGACTACCCCGTTGGTTCCTGTTCCTGGCTTCGTCTGACTACCCTTCTGGTTCCTGACCTCTGTCTCCGCAAGACCCTGCTTCGGTTTAGCCATCCGTTCGGACTTTGCTACGGCTTGCTCTTCAATAAAACCTTCTTATTTTCCACTTATCTCTTGTTGTACGTCTGGTTCATGGTTCCATGACACCCCATTCATGAAATTTCATCCCTCCTAGATGTTCCATAATCAATTGTACGTGCTATTATTGCAATTGCAGTGGAAGGATTTAGGAACCACAGCAATTGAGCCAAAAAAGTAGCAGACCACGTAAGGTTAGAGAGTATGGTCACTAAGGTACATAATGTATAAAAAAAGTCACCAACACTTTGCTGACTCAATAACTGCAGAATTCCAAACCTCCTCTGACATTAACATCAGCACAAAAACTGTGTGTTGGGATCTTCTTGGCGTGGGTTTTTTATGGTTGAGAAGCTGCATGCAAGCCTTTCATCACCAAGCACAATGCCAGCGCTGGACTGAGTGATGTAAAGCACATTATCATAGGACTCTAGAGCAGTAGAAACATGTTCTGGGAAGTGACAAATCATGCTTCTCTATCTGACAGTCTGAAGCAGGGGCGTTGCTAGGGTCTAAAAAGATCCGGGGACCAAGCCCCAATGCATATGGCCCAATTCTCTAAGTAGACCAATAGTGCTCTTAGTAAAAAATAATGCAGATATATAAGTTTCTCCTTTCGACCCCCAGTAGTAATAAGAACGCCTAATATCCCCTGGATTTAAAATGTCCCCACAATGCCCCTAGTATTTATAATGCCCTCTACTGTTATAATGCTCACCTTGAAGTGCCCCCGGTATTTATATCGCCCCCTACTGTAATAATGCTCGCCCTAAAGCGCCCCCTGTATTTATAATGCCCCCTACTGTTAAAATGCTCGCCCTGAAGTGCCCGCTGTATTTATATCGCCCCCTACTGTTATAATGCTCGTCCTGAAGTGCCCCCTGTATTTATAAGGCCCCCTACTGTTATAATGCTTACCCTGAAGCGTCCCCTGTATTTATATCGCCCCCTACTGTTATAATGCTTGCCCTGAAGCCCCCTAGTATTTATAATGCCCACTGCATTGCCCCCTGTAGTTATATTTCTCAGTTTACTGTCCTCAGAAATTATAATTCCTCAGCCCCTCCACCATACAGTCCAATGTAAATAACATTATTTCCCTCCTCTGCCATAGAGTCCTATGTAAATACCATCACACCATCTCTCCAGCCCCCTCCAATATACAGTCCCATGTAAATAACATCCCTCTCTATCTACAGCCCCTTCTAAAATACATATAGATAACATCACACCATCTCTCCTGCCCCCTCCAATATACAGTCCCGCGTAAATAACATCACCCCCTTCCCAGCCGCCTTCAACATACAGTCTCATGTAAATAACATCACCCGCTCAATATTCAGTCCCATGTAAATAACATCACTCCCTCCCCCAAACACCTTCAACATACAGTCCCATGTAACTAAAATCACCCTCTCCCCAGCTACCTCCAAGATGCAGTCCCATGTAAATAACATTACCCCTCAGCATTCAGTCCCATGTAAATAATATCACTCCCTCCCACAGCCACCTTCAACTTATAGTCCCATGTAAACAACATCACCCTGCCCCAGCCAAATGCATTCCCATGTAAATAACATCACCCCCACAACTTTCAGTCCCATGTAAATGACATCACTCCACCCCATAGTCCCATGTAAATAACTTCCCTCCCTTCAGCCCTAACATACAGTCCCAGTTAAATAACTACAACTCCCAGCATTGCTCTGCCTCTCCCTTCATTTACCTCTCCTCATGTAGCAAGCAGACATCACCACAACTTCTTCCCTAGGACTTCTCCTCTTCACCGCCATCCTCGCCTGCACTGGTCACATGACGGTGACATCATCGCAGGTCCTTTTCAGCTACTGCATTTAGAACTGATCACATGGACTGTGATGTCATCACAGGTCCTTCAGATCTTGCAGGGCATTAGATTTAATTGTATTGCCATCCTGAGGATGGCAATACAGTTGGATCTAGTAGGCAAGCAGGACATTTAGGGCCTGGGACAAAACATCAGGGGCCCAGGCCCCGAATGTTTTAACCTAGCAATGCCCCTGGTCTGATGGCCCACCCAGAGCCTTGACCTCAACCACAACAAACACCTTTGGGACTAAATAGAATGGATATTGCAAGCCGGCCCTCTCTTCTGACATCAGTCACCTCACAAATGCTCTTCCAAATGGGTAAAAACTCCCACAGACACATGCCAAAATCTTGTACAATGTCGTACTAGAAGAGTGGAAGCTATTTTAGCTGCAAAAGGGAGACCAAATAAAAAATAATGTCTATGGATATAGAATAGGATGTCATAAAAGCTCCTGTAGGTGCCCCAATACTTTTTCCATATAGTGTATATGAATGATCTTCTGGCATAGTATGAGTTATAATGTGTATATTTTACTCTTTTAAGCTACTTTCACATGGCCAAACCAGGAATGTTTCTAAAACACTGAAGAGGTGCAAATGTTTCCATTATATAATTTTCTTTTTAGGTTTCAGTAGAGAACGTGGCCTACTGTTTAACATATATATACATATATATTAAGAAATATATATATATATTTATTTTATTTATTTTTTATAATTTTTTTTCCCACCTGCTAATTACCTGTTTCTCTGACAGCATTGGCATCCCTTTAATAGAGGCAGACCACGCAGGTGCTATTGGGCCCATGGAAGAAGGGGGCCCGGCCATGCAGGAAAGCCCAACCCCCAATAACACTTGCATAGCTAGCTGTGAAGATGGACCTGCGATTATGTCATCAGCATGTGACCAGGGCAGCCATATAGAGTACAGAGTCAGTAGCTTTACAGCTGAAGGATCTGTGATGATGTCATCATCATGTGACCCGGGCAGGGAGATGAAGCTCAGCCATGAAGAGGAAAATATAGTGAACTACATGAGGAGGAGCTTTCGTATGTGCCTGCAGGAGAGGTGAGTGGTGTGCTGGGATTGCCCATAACATCCTAATAGTGGGAGTTGTAGTTTTGTCCTACTGTTGACCCCTCCATGTAATGTTTACTGATGTCCGACCATAACAGTCTGGGTATGCTGGGAGTTGTAGTTATCTCCTCTTATAACATCCACTGATGTTGTATAATACCAGTCTGGTAATGCTGGTGGTTGTAGTTCTCTCCTTTTATACCCTCTCCCTGTAATGTCTACTTGCATTCCATAATAACAGCCTGGACATGCTGGGAGTTGTTGTTCTCTCCTCTTTTACCCCTCCATGTATTACCCACTAATTTTGAGCAATAAGGCTGCCGGCAGTAGTTCCAGCAGGCTGGTCTGACAGAGAGCAATCTGTTGGAGCTCTTTGGATCCAGCATTTCTAGAGATTATTGGAGTGCCCGCTGGTCCCATTGTACCCAGAGAGCTCGGATGGGCTATACTCTGCCGGAACAGATTGTTGAAACTACTGCCTGCAGTGCGAAACAGGCCTAAACTGGTCATGATGAGACTTGTAGTTCTCTTATCATTATTATGATGGTCTGCAGCAGCTGATGTGTTTATTAGGCATTATTCACACCTCCCCTAGTGACGTTCACGGCTCTGCTCTGTCATAGGAGCTCAACAACGAAAATCACGGTAGTGCCTGATCTGGCACATTCGGACATTGGGCCCAATTCAGATTTTTGCTATGAGGCCCAATGATTTTTATGTACAGTATGCTACTGGATGACCGTTATTGCTCCTGAACCCCCGAGTGTGCATATGTTCTGAACTGGGAGACAGGTGTAAGTAGCTGACAGCACCTCTAGGGGCAGCATACCTCACCTAAGAACAAAAGGATCGGGCATGCTAAAATTCAACATCTGCTGTTAAAGCAAATACAGGACACTCCCATACACGTTAGAGAGATGTACCATTCTGCAAACTGTAGGAGTGTAGATGGCCAGCTAAAACCTGTCCTAGGTTGCTAATATAGCTTGTGTGTTTATATAGCTAGACCTGCCAATAACCTTAATACAGTTCCTATGTTTGTGTGTTAAAGACAAAAGCAGAGTTATTAACAGTGACTTCATGTTGGATGTCATATACATATATATATATTTTTATATACATATATATATATATATATATATAGAAAAAAAGCGAAATAGGAGCCGCACTGCGTAAAAAAGTGCAGATGGAGTGACAGCGGCTGTGAAGGCGGTCCCTCTTCAAGACATCTAGTAGAAAGAAATCCACGGCACATCCAAGGCGTAAAATAAGGACGACTTTTATTCACCAGACAGCAGCGTTTCGATCCACCTCTTTCGGATCTTTCTCAAGCAGTGACCTATACATATGCCTTTATAATGTAAGGTAAGCTCAATGACACAGCAGAAACAACAGAAAGCATAGAGTTAAACTGTTGTTGCTGGGCAGGAGTCTTGACCAATCACAGCCAGCCTCACACACAGCAGGAGTCTTGGCAAATCACAGCCAGCCTCACACACAACCTTCGTGGGAAATTCCCCTAGCAGGAGCTGCTAGAAAATATTATTCACCAGAGAGAGAAGCTGAACAAACATTCATTCCAATAAGAGTTGTGTTTTATGGAAGCAGAGAGGCCAAAATAGGTATTTAAAACAGTTATATTATGTTCCTACTGTTAATATAGTGATTGGAACTGTATACTGAACCAGTTATATCTGTGTTTACTTACAGTTTCACCAATTGCAAACTACAAATACCATACAAATAATTGCAACTATTCAAATTCCATATTGCATTCCAAATTGCATACAACCATACCAGATCATACTCAACCAATCTGCAAATAGTTACTGCTAACTGCATACTGCAAATTGCGACCAAATTCAGCAAGTGAACTATTAGACCTCAGATATACCTCTCAGAGAGATCATAAAGTGCTTAAATAACTTAAAGTGAGAGTACAGATACTCAAGAGAGAAATATATCCACCATGTTATGTTGAATGACAAGATTGAACAGTTGAACCACCATCTTATGCATACCGTCATTTTGTGATATATTTTCAACACGTGTTATGTACATGGACTATCTGGAGTTTAAGTAAGAAGTTATTTCAAGCATTTGGTGTACTCTTTAAATTTAGTGTTTCCATAGAACGGCGCTAGAGGAATTACAAGGTAATAGACAGTCTGGTTAGACTAAAAAAGTCAGAGATATCAAACTTTTTCTACTGCCACAGCGCAAAAGGCACTTCATAGTGCTGCGTCTGCCACAAGGAGTATCAATGCAATCACTCCACCTATGTGCCCACAGATGTATCCTGAAACTTTAAATAGTTGACAGTTGACATTTTAAGTTGATGCCATGTGTATCATGCTGTTGTCCATTGCTACTAATATCTATATTGCTATATGTGCACTTTTATTGCAAACTATATGCAATGTATAGGATATAGTACACCTTTGTTTTAAGACAGTGATGGCCAACCTGTGGCTCTCCAGCTGTTGTAAAACTACAATTCCAGCCATGCCCTACTGTAGGCTGATAGCTGTAGGGGGTCTGGGCATGCTGGGAGTTGTAGTTTTTTAAAAGCTGGAGAGCTGCAGGTTGGCCATCCCTGTTTTAGGGCATTAATCAAACTAGATTGCCCCACTCAAGGCCTGTAATATGAGGAAATGTTATATGATAAGGATGCTATATGGACTTTATGGCAGTAGTAATGGCAGTACCTAGTGAGTGCATTGGGGCAGAGAGACACATGCTAAATTTCATCTATGCATTACAAATTTCTCTGCTACTTATAATTTCTATTTGCATATATATATATATTAGATAGATAAACATCCTGCTTTTTGAAAAAACTGACCCCAAAAATGCCATAAAAACACCACAAACCAAAATTTTATATACTTAAACTGTGTTTGAAACCAGCCTAAGGCACTAAAATGATCCGGCAGGCTGTTCCGGTAGAGCCCATTGACTATACCTTTCCCTGCTGGAGCCCTATTGACTATAATGGGATCTGGTCTGTTTCGGGCATTACTGCTGGGATTCGGCCAGACAAAAAACGCTACTTTCAGCGATATTCGATTGGCCAAATCTCTGCACTAATGCTGGAAACAGACCGGATCCCCACCGGGTCCCCCCTCCGGCCCCTCTCGGCTTTGGTGGATACAATGAACTCCGCCAGCAGTACCTCTGCCGGAACGGCCTGCCAGATTATTTTAGTGCTAGTTTGAAACTAACCTAAAAATAAAGTATAATCACAACTGGTAAAATATTTTAACTTAAATTCAGGCACATACATTTCTGTAGCAAGCAGATGCATGTCTGCAAACACCATTCAGGATAACAGGAGTCGCTGAAACTTGTGCTACAAATTTGCATAGAAGAATAGAAGACACAATATCAACAGAAAAGAAGAGAGGGAGGAATAAAGTGTTAATGTATACTTCTATACAGCCTGACTGACCAGGTGACCAGAGACAGATCTCCCTTCGTAACTTTCATAATGGGTGACGACTGTTTTATTTTTCTGACTGGGAAGAGCAGTTTATTCAGTGTCGGACTGGGGTGCCTAGGGTCACCAGTAAAATTCATTCTGCGAGCCCAGTGCACCGCTACATGCAAAAACTACCTCCTCACACAGCAGCAGGCAGAAGCAAGATGCTGAAGATGATGGGTTATGGGGTCCCTGCAGTAACTTCGAGAAGGTGGGCTCCTGGAGAAAGAGAATACTGGTTGGTCTTCATCTGTGCCTAGAAGTCTTCTCCCCCACCCAATGCCTCTATAACAGTGATGGCTAATCTCCGGCACTGCAGCTGTGGTGAAACTACGACCCCCAGCATACTCCATTTATTTCTATGGTGTTCTGAGAACAGCCAAGCAAGTGTACATCTTGGGAGTTGTAGTTTTACCACAGCTGGAGTGCCGGAGGTTAGCCATCACAGCTCTATAATAATAAATTGGGTAGCCCTTTAGTAATGTACCCAGGGTTTTATATGTACATAGGCTGGTTGAGATGCTGTATGTAGTGCAATCAGTCTACTGTGCCTTCTGCCACTTGTCGAAGGGATAGGGGACTGGGGGCACACCCTTGCTGAGTTTATTCCTATAGTAAGTGAAACAGTATGAAGGCCAAGAGCAAAGGATGATTGAAAGAGTTATACAGGATTACAAAAATATGGCTGCCTTCTGCAAACAGTGCCACACCTGTCCACAGGTTGTTTCTGGTACTACAGATCAGCTTCACTGAAGTGAATGGGGCTGAGCTGTAGTACCACACATAGCCATTAGAGAAGAGTGGCATTTAAGAAGCCCTTAAATTATCATTTTATAGTATTATTTGAGCAGGGATGCATTTTAGATTATACTATTAAAATGAGCAAAAAATAAATCACCAACAAGCAAAAAGTTATTTGGGCCAGATTTATCATGACTCTGACAGCTCACTCCACTTTCACATATGGCTAAAGTCAGTTTTAGCCAAGTCAGATTTATGATAAGCAGCTTTACAAAAGTCGCACGTCTTTACGAAAAAGTCGCATGTTCTATTAAAAAGTCGCATAAGTTAAGCATGGTCCTCACTGGAGTGAAATTGCACATTTTTTTGCAACTTTTTTGCGACTTTTTAAATAGTCGCAATAGTAAATCTGCCTAGAGATTCATTTACATAAGAAAACACGCCCACTTTCAGAAAACTGGCGAGCATAGTGCAGAGCCAATAAAAGTCGCAAATCAAATTTTTGCACAGTTTTGGCGATTGCCCAAAAATTTGCGACTTTTCACTCCATTATTCTGACTTGAGCTCATGATAAATCTGGCCCAAAGACATGCTTTGAAATCAGTTTGCATTCCCTTCTCTTTATAGGATTATTGTGGTATCCATTTCAGTAGCAGCTGGCTGTAGAGAAGCTCAAGGCAAGGAAATAGCTCAGCAGGGCTCAGTTTATTCTACCAGGATAATAAAGATTAAAGTGACATGATCTGTTATTGAACAAACATATTATTTAAATTGTCCTCTTGAGGCAGATGAGCCATCATATTCACCAGCAACACTGTCACACACAAAAAAGTACAGCAATATTACATCATATTTCACATTTACTGGTGAATCGTTCATAGGCATATTATAAAGGCTGCACCCCATTAGGCAGAGTGATCAATGCACTTCAATAATTCAGTGTTAATAAAAGCATTACACAGTACAGAATGCAAATGTCATTTGTCCCGTGTCATCGTTCATTACCCTATTTCCTGATACAAAGATGTAAATGTTTCCTTATATTACATTCTAGTCACATTGCACTTATTAATTCTTTGCAAGAGATATGTACCAGGATTATGTAGATCTTTTAACCCCCTAAGAACAAAGCCTAGTTTGGTACTTAAAGGGGTTGTGCAGCGATTTATATTGATGAGCTATCCCCAGGATAGGTCATCAATATCAGATCGGCGGGGGTCTGACACCTGGCACCCCCACCAATCAGCTGTTTGACTAGGAGTTTCCTAGTCATTACACTACACGTCGTCTCCTGGGTGGCATAGTGTAATTACAAGTACTCGCTACATTCAAGTGAATGGAACGAGTACTCGTCATTATACTGCATTTCTGAGACGACGGGCAGTGTAATGATTGGTGGGGGCTGGCAATATGATATTGATGGCCGATACAGAGGATAGGTCATCAATACAAAACCCCTCCACAACCCCTTTAAAGGGTTTGTGCACCTTTGGGGGTGCAGAAACATAGGCATTAATATGGACTGCCAGACAGAGAAGCATGACTCGTGACTCCACATAACACGTTTTCCCTGCTCCAGAATCCAGTGGTCGTGTTCTTTACACCACTCCATCTGACTCTTGGTGTTGTGCTTGTTGATATAAAGCTTGCAGTTTTTGGTGGTGTTGTTTAGAGATGAGCAAATCGAAGCTGATGAAGTGGAATTCGATCCGAATTTCAGGAATTATTCGATTCTCACCAAATCCGAATTTCCTCGCTTTCCACGCTTTGTGGTAACGAATCGCATTGTTTCCTAAAATGGCTGCTGCATGTGTGAGGACATGGAGAAAGGAACTCTGGGAAGGCGGGATCACCCATAATACCATGCATGCAGCCAATCATTCCGCAGCATTTATGTTAAACAGGGTTCAGTAGGGGAGGTTACAGCCTGGGTAATAGGAACAATCCTATTACACCTTGCTGCACTGACTGGGCACCCAAATTGCCATTATACAGCTCTGTAATTCCAGCAAACTGTTCTTGTTATTGGGATGCAAGTGCTGTTTGATACAGCCATTAACAGGGTTTATTTCAAGGAAATATTTATATGTCTTATTTGCCCATGTGCGGTGCAGTTATATGTTCAAAAGAATTTTTTGGCTTGTATTAAGAGGGCAAAAAAGGGCTTATTAGCTGTTGTGTGGTGAAGTGTGAAAATTACAGCCCTTTTTGTCGTGTATTAGTGGCAAAAGATAAATATATTTGCCGTCCTGCGGTGCAGTTATATATTCTAAAGCCTTTTGTGGCATGTATTAGTGGCAAAAGTAAAATATATTTGCAGTTCAGCGGTGTAGTTATATGTTCTAAAGCCTTTTGTGGTGTGTATTAGTGGAAAAAGAAAAATAATATTTGCTGTTCAGCAGTGCAGTTATATGTTCTAAAGCCCTTTTTTGTGTGTATTAGTGGGAAAAAAGTGCTTATTAGCCATTGTGTAGTGAAGTGAGAAAATTACAGTCTTTTATGGGGTGTTTTAATTTCCTTTTTATTTATTTGATCTAACAGTATGTCAGACAGAGAAGTGCCAGGCCCTGCACAGGGGAGTGGCAGAGACCTAAATGTTTCTGGCGCAGGCAGAGGTCGCAGCAGAGTAAGGGGATGTGGCAGCAGGGGTCACTTCGAGAGGCCTGAGCTCCCAGTGTCAGCTAGCTGTCATGTCTTGACCAGCAACCCAGCTATTCTTGAATGGTTGACTCAATCTTTGACTTCGTCGCAAGTGACATCAGACACCCCCAGCCAAGAGTCAGTGGGTTCGTCAGACACAACCCTTAGTTGGCATGGCCCGGGAGCAGGCCTTGTGCCCTCACCTGTCCTCAACCTGCCTCTGTCCTTTTCTGTTCCCTCAGCCATAGAAGTATTGTATGCTGTGGGCTCAGCTCCACTATACATTGAGCAAGAGCTACTAGAAGACAGTTAGCAGCTACTTACAAGCCAAGATGTGGAGGAGACATCCACTAGGCGGGCAAGTAGTGATGAGTAGAGTGGCGTGGGTGCTGGTGTTGCGAGCAGTCAGGCTCCTGACCCAGAGAAGGTTGAGGAGGACATCAGTGATGTGCAGACAGTACTCGATGATGATGATGTAGCTGATCGCACTTGGGAACCGGGTGACGAAGGGGCTTAATCATCAAGAGAAGAGGGTGGCAGCTTTCCCGTGAGGCAGCGACAGAGCCAGCAAGTCTCTAGCATGGCCGGGTGGCAGCAGTGGGAGGTCAGGAGCCAAACGTGCGGCCAGGGTGTCAATGTTGGCACCACTGCCCTGCGTCAACATATGCAGCATCACCATAAAGTGGCCTGGGAGAACCGTGGCTCCGATGTGGTGGTCCAGCCTGCCGCAGCAACCGCTGCATCACCCAGTGGCACGCAGCTGATTTCAGGCAGTCAAGGCTCCACCACCTCAGCTATCTGTCCTTCTCATCATCTGCTGGTTCTGATGCTCCTACTCCTCGCCCCCCTACTCCTCATCAGTTATTCCGTCAGCAATTGATCACCGAAGTGATTGCCAAGAGATAGCAGTATGCGTGCACTCATCCAACAGCGCAGAAGCTGAACCTGCTCCTGTCCAAGTTGCTTGTGCTGCAGTCCCTCCCTTTCCAAGTGGTGGACACTGCACCTTTCAGAGAATTGATGGCTTGTGCCGAGCCGAGGTGGAGTGTCCCAAGCCGCCATTTCTTTGCCTAAAAGGAAGTACCAGCCCTGCACACACATATAGAACAGAAGGTGTGCCAGTTCTTGAGCCTGTCAGTGTCTGCCAAAGTGCACGGCAGTGCCAACGTGTGGAGCTTTAACTACAGTCAGGAACAATACATGTCCTTTATGGCCCACTTGGTGAATGTGGTTCCTGCAAGCCACACCAGCAACTTGGCCAGGTGGTGCCGCTTCCTCCTCCACGTTCTCACGCCGTTGGTCCTGCGACAATGTCCGCTTCTGCCTCCTCATCCTCCCCTGTGTCCTCAGCCTCCACTGCAGGGACAATTCACAGTGCAAAAACATCAACCAAAATTATTTTAGGACCCTTAAAGATAACCTTTCACCGATCCTGACATTGTGAACTAAGTATACAGACATGGAGAGCGGCGCCCGGGGATATCACTGCACTTACTATTATCCCTGGACACCGCTCCGTTCTCCTGCTATGCCCTCCGGTATTTTCTGTCACTAAGTTATAGTAGGCAGAGATTTCAGTCACTAAGTTATAGTAGGCGGCGTCTGCCCTTGTTCTGCTGTAGCGCTGGCCAATCGCAGCGCAGAGCTCACAGCCTGGGAGGTTATTTTCTCCCAGGCTGTGAGCTCTGCGATGCGATTGGCCAGCGCTACTGCAGAACAAGGGCAGACTCTGCCTACTATAACTTAGTGACCGAAGATACCGGAGGGCATAGCGGGAGAACGGAGCGGCGCCCAGGGATAATAGTAAGTGCAGTGAGATCCCTGAGCGCCGCTCTCCATGTCTGTATACTTAGTTCACAATGTCAGGATCGGTGAAAGGTCCTCTTTAAGTCTTAACTTTTAATAGAGATAAGATAAAAAACGCCCTATATACCAAGGCGGGTGAAATTAAATAAACAAAGGCAAAGATATGGCCTAACTACCACTGAGCATGTAACATCCACTGGATAGTTCCAGTAATGGAATATGTGAGTAGCTTAGATAAGGGCAATACCTAGGGTGATACCAGTGACAGATATGAGAGGCCTGGGGCAATAATATTAGTGAAGGGGAGAAAAAGAGGAAAAACTCTCCCTGTACAAGCCCTAACTATGCCTCTGCCCAGGGAGTATATAGAGATTTTTCAACAATTGGTAACTTCAGAACTTGAGAGGTTGAGTGTTTGGATCTCCTTAAGGACAGAAATGGTTATCAGGTATTACAAAATCACCCTACAGATATATTTCAGGGGGAACTCTGGTCCATTCTTTAATCTGGTCTAGAGAAAAGGGTCATTAGCGAGTCAAAATACAATTTTATGTTACCTACTACACCATAAATCACCACCTTTTATGGACTCCCCAAAGTCCACAAAGGGACGAGTACTTTAAAAGCTTGCCCAATTGTATCAGGGGTTAATTCGCTAACACAAAACTGTGGGTTATATCTGGATCAAGTTATGAGAGAATTTGTCCTGTCCCTCACATCGTATATGAGGGACACAATGGACTTCTTGAATAAAACAGAAATGTTGGTGCTTGACTCCTCATGTCTACTTGCCAGTTGTCACGAGGGTGTCAAGAGCCACATCTGACTCCGTTGTACCCGGGGTCAGGAAGTCGCAGCGGGTGGCTGCGCGCTCTATGTCTAAAGATCACGCTGTTTCGTAATGATAGTTTTCTGTGTTTGCCTTACTATCCTTTTTGTCTCACTCAGGGATCCGTAGCTTCTCCTCCTCAGCTGTTTCTTGTCTGTCACTCCCAATCTCCTTATATTCTCTTCTCTCACTTCTCTGGTTGCCAGATATAGAGCTTCCTGCCTGGACTTCTATACTGACCCACTGGAGCTGTGAATCCTGGTTGTTGTTCCAGAGTGTTACCCTCCGGATCCCTTTTGGGCTTTTTGTTGTCTTCTGTTGTCGCCCACCTGGGATTATATGTTGTCTGTATTGTCTGTCCTCCCCTTGGTGTTTTACTTTAGAAGTTCGTGGTGCGGACTAGTGTTCCCACCGCCCTACTCACTATCTAGGGCTCATCTTAGGGAAAGCCAGGGTTTTAGGCACGCGATCGGCGTACGGGTGAGGAACCCGTCTAGGGACGTCAGGGCAGTCAGGTGCCAGCCTCAAGGTGAGATAGGGGTCACCACTTTTCCCTCTCCCTTGGACAGAGCCTTCCCTTTTTCCCTCCCTTTGTGTCACGTATGTGATAGGCACGCCGATCGTGATATTATATCTGGCCCTTTTTTTGGGGGAAGAAAAAAAAATCTTTTTTTTTTTTTCTCTCTCTATTTAGAATCCAGTATGGATCCTATTGCTGCTTTGGCAAAACAACTTCAAGGCCTGTCTTTGGAGGTGGCAGGATTGAAGGCGTCAGTCCTCCAGCAACAGCAGCAAATGCAGCAGACCGCAAGCCCAGCGGTTGCTATGGGTAACCAGGTTGTTGCAGAACCCAAGGTTGTTCTTCCTGACAGATTTTCTGGGGGAAGGGACAAGTTTGTGACGTTCCGTGAGGCCTGTAAATTATATTTTAAGCTGCGCCCTTACTCCTCTGGTAATGAAGAACAGCAGGTGGGGATTGTTATTTCCCTGCTTCAGGGGGACCCGCAATCCTGGGCGTTCTCTTTACCCCCTGGTTCCCAGGCTCTCCGGTCAGTGGATGAATTTTTTGGGGCCTTGGGTCTCATATATGATGACCCTGACCGAGTCGCCCTGGCGGAGTCAAAGTTACGGAGACTCCTACAGGGAGATCGGCCAGCAGAGGAATTTTGCTCAGAGTTCCGTAGGTGGGCTACGGATACTCAGTGGAATGACCCGGCTCTCAGGAGTCAGTTCTGCTCTGGGTTATCCAAAAGAGTTAAGGATGCGCTTGCGCTATATAAGACTCCCCTTTCCCTCGATGCTGTTATGTCCCTCTCTATCAGAATAGATAGACGTCTTAGGGAGAGATTGAAAATTCCTGAGCAATTGGTAACCTCTCCCAAGCAGCAGTTAGTCTGTACTGACCTAGACGAGCCAATGCAGCTAGGAGAAACTACTCGTCAGGTCCATCCTCCTGAGGCTCGCCGTAGGCGTGGGGCTTGTTTTTTCTGTGGGGAAAGGGGTCATTTCATTAATGTCTGTCCTTCCTTTCTCAAAAACAAAAGACTGTCGGAACCACTAACCCCAGGCTGTGCGGAGGATGTCAGCCGGGGGGTATACGTTTCCTCCATACGAACATCTCAATTTGTGTTGCCAGCGGTTATTGTTTTTGATGTTAAGACGGAGACTATTTCTTTCTTTTTAGACAGTAGAGCAGGGGTAAATTTGATTGATGCCCATTTTGCCCGCACTTTGGGTTTGTCTCTCTGTACGCTGAAGAGACCTATTCCCATATTCGCTATTGATTCTGCTCCTCTGTCTCAGAGAAACCTCTCTCACATTGTCCATAACTTACACCTTCGGGTAGGGGACCATCATAATGAGTGTCTTTCATGTTACGTTCTGGAGGGCCTTCCCTCTCCTGTGGTATTGGGTCTTCCCTGGTTGGTAGCGCACAATCCTGTGGTGGATTGGCAGGCCAGGGAGATATTGGAGTGGAGTGAGCATTGCAGAGAAAAATTCTTAAATAGCAATTGCTTAGTTGCCTACATAGCTACCCTACCTACATTTATTTCGGACTTTGAGGACGTTTTTTCTGAAAAGGGTTGTCAGAAGTTACCACCTCACCGTCCTTATGATTGCCCGGTTAACCTGATTCCCGGTGCAAAATTACCCAAGACCAGGTTATATAATCTTTCGGGTCCCGAGAGACAAGACATGAAAGATTATATCTCCAAGAGTCTGGCTAAGGGACACATCAGACCCCCTTCTTCACCTGTGGCTGCAGGGTTTTTCTTTGTTAAAAAGAAAGATGGGGGCCTGCATCCTTGCCTAGATTTCCGCGAGCTAAACCGGATAACCATCCGAGACCCATACCCTCTTCCTCTCATTCCTGACCTTTTTAATCAGATTGCGGGTGCTAAGTGGTTCTCCAAACTTGATCTTAGGGGGGCCTACAATCTGATTCTTATCAAGGAAGGGGATGAGTGGAAGACAGCTTTTAACACCCCTGAGGGGCATTATGAAAATTTAGTCATGCCTTTCGGTCTGACCAATGCTCCTGCTGTCTTCCAACATTTCATTAATGATATTTTTAGTCATCTTATCGGCAGGTTTGTGGTGATATACCTAGATGATATCTTAATTTATTCGGCTGATCTGAAAACACATGAAGTACATGTCAGACAGGTACTGCAGGTCCTACGAACGAATAAATTATATGCGAAAATGGAAAAGTGTGTCTTCGCCGTTCAGGAAATACAGTTCCTAGGATATCTATTATCTGCTTCAGGTTTCCGTATGGATCCTAGGAAGGTCCAGGCAATTTTAGATTGGGCTCTTCCTGAGAACCTTAAAGCTCTACAACGGTTTTTGGGTTTCGCAAATTTCTATAGAAAGTTCATTAAAAATTATTCAGTGATCGTCAAACCCCTTACTGATTTTTCTAAATTGTCTGACGCCGCTAAAATTGTATTTTCCTCTCTAAAAGAGAGATTTACTTCGGCACCTGTTCTATTTCAACCTGATGTCTCCCAGCCTTTTATTGTTGAAGTAGATGCGTCAGAGGTGGTAGTTGGGGCTGTACTGTCTCAGGGTCCGTCTCCTGGCAAATGGCGTCCTTGCGCTTTCTTTTCCCAAAAATTATCTACAGCTGAGAAAAACTATGATATTGGAAATAGGGAACTGTTGGCGATTAAACTGGCGTTTGAAGAGTGGAGTCACTTCTTAGAGGGAGCAATCCACCCCATCACGGTGATTACGGATCACAAAAACCTTCTGTACCTCGAATCAGCTAAGCGTCTCACCCCTAGACAAGCTAGGTGGTCGCTATTTTTTACCAGGTTTAACTTTGTCATCACCTATCGTCCTGGGGCAAAAAATACCAAGGCAGACGCATTATCTCGTAGTTTCCCTGGAGGGGGTAATGTTAGTGATCCGGTACCCATTTTACAAAGAGGAGTGTTGTCTCTGCTGTACACTCTGTTCTGGAGGGGAAGGTGTTAGAGGCCCAGGGGGACGCCCCGGTCTCTTGCCCCTCAGAGAAATTGTTTGTACCGTTAAACCTGCATCTCGAATTATTAAAGGAACATCATAATTCTGCACTTGCTGGGCACCCGGGTAGTAAAGCAACCTTGGAGCTATTGTCTCGTCGTTTTTGGGGGCCAAGGTTGCGTCAGGATGTAATGGATTTTGTGTTCTACTTGTGCACGCGCGAAAGTCTATCATACACATCCTGCAGGGTCTTTATTGCCACTTGTCATTCCCAATAGGCCATGGACACATCTGTCAATGGATTTCATCACTGACTTACCTTTGTCTGCAGGTAAAACAGTTATCTTGGTTGTAGTAGACAGATTTAGCAAAATGGTACACTTCATTGTGTTACCCGCACTTCCTAATGCTAAGACTCTTGCTCAGGTGTTCATCAGTGAAATCGTGAAGCTTCACGGGGTCCCTTCCGATGTGGTTTCAGGTCGGGGAACCCAATATATTTCTATGTTTTGGAAAGCTTTTTGTTCCCGTTTGGGGGTACACTTATCTTTTTCCTCAGCTTTCCATCCTCAGTCGAATGGACAGACTGAGCGTACCAACCAAAACCTTGAGATATATCTAAGGTGTTTTGTGTCTGAAAATCAAGAGGTGTGGTCATCATATTTACCGTTAGCCGAGTTTGCCATAAATAATCGCCGTCAGGAATCCACTGGCAAGTCACCATTTCTTGGTGCATATGGTTTTCATCCCCAATTCTGTACTTTCAAAGAGGGGGGGTCTTCTGGGGTTCCCGAAGAGGAACGGTTTTCTTCATCTCTTTCATCTGTATGGCAGAAGGTGCAAGCTAACTTGAAAAATATGGGAGGTAAATATAAATGCATGGCTGATAAGAAACGGTCGCCAGGTCCGGACCTAGGAGTGAATGACTATGTGTGGTTATCTACTAGGAATATTAAGTTGAAGGTTCTCTCTTGGAAACTGGGTCCTAGGTTCATTGGTCCTTACAAAATAGTAGCTGACTTACCTTTGTCTGCAGGTAAAACAGTTATCTTGGTTGTAGTAGACAGATTTAGCAAAATGGTACACTTCATTGCGTTACCCGCACTTCCTAATGCTAAGACTCTTGCTCAGGTGTTCATCAGTGAAATCGTGAAGCTTCACGGGGTCCCTTCCGATGTGGTTTCAGGTCGGGGAACCCAATATATTTCTATGTTTTGGAAAGCTTTTTGTTCCCGTTTGGGGGTACACTTATCTTTTTCCTCAGCTTTCCATCCTCAGTCGAATGGACAGACTGAGCGTACCAACCAAAACCTTGAGACATATCTAAGGTGTTTTGTGTCTGAAAATCAAGAGGTGTGGTCATCATATTTACCGTTAGCCGAGTTTGCCATAAATAATCGCCGTCAGGAATCCACTGGCAAGTCACCATTTCTTGGTGCATATGGTTTTCATCCCCAATTCTGTACTTTCAAAGAGGGGGGGTCTTCTGGGGTTCCCGAAGAGGAACGGTTTTCTTCATCTCTTTCATCTGTATGGCAGAAGGTGCAAGCTAACTTGAAAAATATGGGAGGTAAATATAAATGCATGGCTGATAAGAAACGGTCGCCAGGTCCGGACCTAGGAGTGAATGACTATGTGTGGTTATCTACTAGGAATATTAAGTTGAAGGTTCTCTCTTGGAAACTGGGTCCTAGGTTCATTGGTCCTTACAAAATAGTAGCCGTCATTAACCCCGTGGCTTTTCGCCTGGAGCTACCTCAGACTTTTAAGATCCATAACGTCTTCCATAAGTCGTTACTCAAAAAGTAAGTTCCACCTCTAGAACCATCACCACTGCCACCCCCTCCTGTTATTGTGGATGGTAATCTGGAGTTTAAAATATCCAAAATTGTTGATTCTCATCTGGTCCGCCGCTCTCTTCAGTATCTGGTGCATTGGAGGGGTTATGGCCCTGAGGAAAGAATGTGGGTTCCAGCGTCAGAGGTAAACGCCAACAGGTTAGTTCAGGCTTTCCATGCCTCTCATCCTGAGAGACCTGGTCCTGAGTGTCCGGAGGCCCCTCGTAGAAAGGGGGGTACTGTCACGAGGGGTGTCAAGAGCCACGTCTGACTCCATTGTACCCGGGGTCAGGAAGTCGCAGCGGGTGGCTGCGCGTTCTATGTCTAAAGATCACGCTATTTCTTAATTATAGCTTTCTGTGTTTGCCTTACTATCCTTTTTGTCTCACTCAGGGATCCGTAGCTTCTCCTCCTCAGCTGTTTCTTGTCTGTCACTCCCAATATCCTTATATTCTCCTCTCTCACTTCTCTGGTTGCCAGATATAGAGCTTCCTGCCTGGACTTCTATACTGACCCACTGGAGCTGTGAATCCTGGTTGTTGTTCCAGAGTGTTACCCTCCGGATCCCTGTTGGGCTTTTTGTTGTCTTCTGTTGTCGCCCACCTGGGATTATATGTTGTCTGTATTGTCTGTCCTCCCCTTGGTGTTTTACTTTAGAAGTTAGTGGTGCGGACTAGTGTTCCCACCGCCCTACTCACTATCTAGGGCTCATCTTAGGGAAAGCCAGGGTTTTAGGCACGCGATCGACGTACGGGTGAGGAACCCGTCTAGGGACGTCAGGGCAGTCAGGTGCCAGCCTCAAGGTGAGATAGGGGTCACCACTTTTCCCTCTCCCTTGGACAGAGCCTTCCCTTTTTCCCTCCCTTTGTGTCACGTATGTGATAGGCACGCCGGTCGTGATACCAGTATTGATGTTGAATCCTTGTATAGTAGTATTCCGCATGACAAGGGACTCCTGGCAATAGCACACTATCTTAGTACAAGAGGGACATATTTTTTAATGCCTACAACCATTCTGTTATGACCTTGCTCGAGTTCACTCTGAAGCACAATTTCTGCTTGTTCAATGGGCGGTTCTACCACTAGCTCAGGGGGACGGCGATGGGGTGCCCTTGTGCACCCACATACGCCAACCTCTTCCTGGGCTGGTGGGAGGGCAATATAGTTTTTCCCAGCCACAGGACATGGTGGAACGAGAAGATAACCTTTTGGACAAGGTATATACAGGTCCTTCTCAAATAATTAGCATATTGTGATAAAGTTCATTATTTTCTGTAATGTACTGATAAACATTAGACTTTCATATATTTTAGATTCATTACACACCAACTGAAGTAGTTCAAGCCTTTTATTGTTTTAATATTGATGATTTTGGCATATAGCTCATGAAAACCCAAAATTCCTATCTAAAAAAATTAGCATATTTCATCTGACCAATAAAAGAAAAGTGTTTTTAATACAAAAAAAGTCAACCTTCAAATAATTATGTTCAGTTATGCACTCAATACTTGGTCGGGAATCCTTTTGCAGAAATGACTGCTTCAATGCCGCGTGGCATGGAGGCAATCAGCCTGTGGCACTGCTGAGGTGTTATGGAGGCCCAGGATGCTTCGATAGCGGCCTTAAGCTCATCCAGAGTGTTGGGTCTTGCGTCTCTCAACTTTCTCTTCCCAATATCCCACAGATTCTCTATGGGGTTCAGGTCAGGAGAGTTGGCAGGCCAATAGAGCACAGTGATACCATGGTCAGTAAACCATTTACCAGTGGTTTTGGCACTGTGAGCAGGTGCCAGGTTGTGCTGAAAAATGAAATCTTCATCTCCATAAAGCTTTTCAGCAGATGGAAGCATGAAGTGCTCCAAAATCTCCTGATAGCTAGCTGCATTGACCCTGCCCTTGATAAAACACAGTTGACCAACACCAGCAGCTGACATGGCACCCCAGACCATCACTGTCTGTGGGTACTTGACACTGGACTTCAGGCATTTTGGCATTTCCCTCTCCCCAGTCTTCCTTCAGACTCTGGCACCTTGATTTCCGAATGAAATGCAAAATTAGCTTTCATCCGAAAAAAGTACTTTGGACCACTGAGCAACAGTCCAGTGCTGCTTCTCTGTAGCCCAGGTCAGGCGCTTCTGCCGCTGTTTCTGGTTCAAAAGTGGCTTGACCTGGGGAATGCGGCACCTGTAGCCCATTTCCTGCACATGCATGTGGATGTTTCTACTCCAGACTCAGTCCACTGCTTCCGCAGGTCCCCCAAGGTCTGGAATCGGTCCTTCTCCACAATCTTCCTCAGGGTCCGGTCACCTCTTCTCGTTGTGCAGCGTTTTCTGCCACACTTTTTCCTTCCCACAGACTTCCCACTGAGGTGCCTTGATACAGCACTCTGGGAACAGCCTATTCGTTCAGAAATTTCTTTCTGTGTCTTACCCTCTTGCTTGAGGGTGTCAATGATGGCCTTCTGGACAGCAGTCAGGTCGGCAGTCTTACCCATGATTGCGGTTTTGAGTAATGAACCAGGCTGGGAGTTTTTAAAAGCCTCAGGAATCTTTTGCAGGTGTTTAGAGTTAATTCGTTGATTCAGATGATTAGGTTAATAGCTCGTTTAGAGAACCTTTTCATGATATGCTAATTTTTTGAGATAGGAATTTTGGGTTTTCATGAGCTATATGCCAAAATCATCAATATTAAAACAATAAAAGGCTTGAACTACTTCAGTTGGTGTGTAATGAATCTAAAATATATGAAAGTCTAATGTTTATCAGTACATTACAGAAAATAATTAACTTTATCACAATATGCTAATTTTTTGAGAAGGACCTGTACTGTAGATGATGTTTTTTTGGTTTGGAATGGAAGCAAGGAAGAGTTTACCAGGTTTGTCGATACCTTGAATACAATGAAATAGGCTTGAAATTCACGTTCGAGATGCAAATTGAACATATTAATTTTCTGGATGGACAGACTCGCGGCCACCATTTTTAAGAAACCTACGGCAACCAACGCAATTTTGCACTGGGAAAGCCACCATCCCGTTCTGCAGAAAAAAGGTATCCCGAGAGGCCTGTACTTGCTGGTGTGTAGCAACTGTTCTAATATGAATGATTTCCATATAGAATAAAAAAGACTATATTACAGATTACTGGACAGGGGGTACCCCAAGGCCACTCTGAGACAGGCGTTTCAACACGCATTGGCCACGAATAGGGAGACCATACTTTCCCCCAAAAAAACTGTAGAGGGTGAACAGACGCCGACCTGCCTCATCTCTACGTACAATGTGTCTAATGTAGAGGTAAAAATGATTTTGAAGAAATATTGGCCAATACTACAGATGGACACCAATGTGGCAAGAAACATCTCTCCCTTCCCAAGTATAACATATTGTAGGGGCAAGAGCCTCAGGGAACGACTGGTACATAGCCACTATATCCCTCCTGTGGCACATGTGAGGTGGCTGGACCGCCGACCCGTGGGTATGTTTAGATGTGGGGCTTGCAAAGCCTAAGCCTTTATTTGTGTCTACCGTAAAACAATTACATGCTCAGCCACTAACAAAATTTTCACCATCTGGGATTTTGTTAATTGTAGGAGTAAAGGGGTCATCTATATTTGTCAGTGTCTCTGCCCCAAGGATTATATCGGGAAAACATTCAGGAAACTCAGAAAAAGGATATGCGAGCATGTAAATGATGTCAGGAAGAAAAATTTCACGCCAGTTGCCATTCACGTCAATGAATATCATGGAGGGAACCCCAAGTCCTAAAATTCTCAGCTCTGGAGCTTCTCCCTCTCTCCCCCAGGAAGGGAGATTAGGACAAGAAAATTCTTCAGAGAGAGGCTGAATGGATATATAGATGTAGATCACAGTCAACCTCTGGCCTTAATGAGAGGCTGACTTTCACCTGTTTCATTTAGTACTTTATTGGATCTGGGGACTTTGAAGTTTGCTTCTTACTGGGTCTCCAATTATGGGATAGGAAAAACCTCTTCTTCTGTATCTAGCATTCATATGAACGTATTTCAGGGTGATAATAATCTGAGGCACCCTTTGTGTGTTTTCTTTTCAACCTGATTATTTGTATCTAATTTAATGTCCAGGTGAGCTACAACTGTAGTACGTGCTTTCTAGATGCGGTACTATTATGAGCCCTTTTTTTTTTTTATGTAGGGAGGCATACTTCCTTTCAACATAGGAGATAGCTTCCCTGTACATATGAGCATAATATAATGGTGCATGGTATTTAAGTAATTGCGGTTGCCTCTCCCCTCCTCTTTTTATTCCCTTTGGTTTAGTCTGATAGTGGTCTGCATGCGAAGCGTGTATCTAGGGTATGGAAGCAAACTGAGCCTCCTAGAACGCTGCTCCCTGTCTGTATCTTGGCGAAGTTGGAGCCCATGCGGGACATCGAACCGGAAGTGACGCGTGCGTTCCACGAGATCGGAAGTGGAGTCACGGCGTGCACTCCATAGACCAGAAGCGCCGTCATCTCCGCTGTGTGATGCGCGCGGATGCCGCTATTTAAACTTCCATAGCACTAACATGCCTCACTGCCGCATCGATGACTTGGCAGGGGGCACATCACTTGTAAGTTTATAACTTTGCCAGATATGTTTCCACCTTGCATAGGTATTTATATAGTAGACGTATATATCTATTTGTCTTCTGTTTATAGGTGGCATTTCTTCCCTATAACAGTGTGGAATCTGTGATGTAATCGGCTCCTTTTGGTGTACTCAGCTTCTATCATAAGGTCTGCCTTTTTCGTATTATCTTTTATGGAATGTTATCAGCCATTATCCCTGGATGAAGTATGTTACCGATATGATTTATATGTACTCAGCTATTATCTTTATATGTACTCAGCTACGATCAACCCCCTGAGGAACCCACTAAGGGGGGAAACCTTGATAACTAATTATTATAAAGGGATAGTTTGTCACTATCTTTTCTATCTACCCTCTTTTGAGGGGAACTCTCTTTGTTTAGGGCCTCCTAGGGTCAGTTAGGGCAGGTACGAGGACAGGGAAATCCCACCATCAGGGATTATCCCTATCCCACCATCAGGGATTATCCCTGGGCAGAGGCAGAGTTAGGGCTTGTACAGGGAGAGTTTTTCCTCTTTTTCTCCCCTGCACTAATATTATTGCCTCAGGCCTCTCATTTCTGTCACTGGTATCGCCCTAGGTATTGCTCTTATCTAAGCTACTCACACATTCCATTACTGGAACTATCCAGTAGATGTCACATACTTAGTGGTGGTTAGGCCATATCTTTGCCTTTGTTTATTTAATTTAATCCGCATTGGTATATAGGGCATTTTTTATCTTATCTCTATTAAAAGTTAAGCCTTAAGGGTCCCAAAATAATTTTGTTTGATGTTTTTGTACTTTTTTCAGAAGGACACTGGAAATATCTTTATCACTATCTATACTCAGTGTTTTGTATTTACGTGCAGGGTACGGCGGTGTCGCCTAGGCAAACTGAGTCACACAGGGGAAGAACTGAAATCGAATCCTGGCTTTCTCCGCGACAACTGAAAATCGGAACCATGGTGACGGACAACTGGAATAATATGGTGTTGCGCTGCGTCAAGGAGGGTTGAGCCATGCGACCTGCATGGCGAACGTGTTCAATCTGGTTGTCAAGCAGTTCCGGAAGTCTTCCACCCATCTGCAAGACATCCTGAAAATCGACATAAAACTTTGCATGCACTTCAGCCAGTCGTACACTGCAAAGCACACCCTGCTTGAGCTGCAGCGGCAGAACGGTATCCCCCAACATAAGCTGATATGCAACGTTTCCACCTATTGGAATTCCACCCTCTATATGTTGGACTGACTATACAAACAGAGAAAGGCCATAAATGATTTCTTGATGATCCAAGTGGACAGGAGTACTCCCCTGTGTAATTTCGATGTCAGCCAGTGGCAGCTCATGTGTGACACCTGCCGTATGCTCAGGCAATTTGAGGAGGTCACGTTCCACTGCCATGGCTGCTGGGGAGGGGTGGAGTGGCAGGAGCAGTACCAGCTCCATCAGCAGCAGCCAGAGTCTAGAGTCGCTAATGAGCAGCTTCCTTCACCCGCATAGTGAGGAAACTACTCACCAGCAGCTAGACTTAGAGCAGGACCTGAACCAGCAGGTGGTGGCATACTTGAACAGCACCCTTTCACCCCACATTGAAGATCCGTTGGACTACTGGGCAGCCAAACAGGATTTGTTGTCGCAACTGGCAGAGTTTGCCCTGGAAAAGCTGTCCAGCCCGACCAGTAGTGTGGCATCAGAGAGGGTGTTTATTGCAGCGGGGGCCATAGTTACCCCAAGAAGAACTTGCCTGTCAACCCAAAATGTCAAGAGACTGACCTTTGTCAAGACGAACCAGGCGTGGATCAGCCAGGATTTCCACCCACCAATGCCTGATGCATCAGACTATATCATCCATGGTGCCACACCAACACTTTGAGAAAATAGACAGGTTTCTTCTGGCTACCTGCCTCATTTACTATTCTGATGCCACACATCTGATGCCAAGTTCTCCTTCTTACACCCACCATTGCCAGCGGGTACTGTTATTGCCACCCACCTCCCCACTCTGTCACTGGGTCACTCTGTGGCCTCCTGATGCTGTTGCCACCTCCACACTATGTCACCTTGCCAATCTGTGGCCTCCTGATGCTGCTGCCACCTCCACAATGTCATTGAGCCACTCTGTGTCCTCCTCCGGACGCTGCTGCCACTACCTCCACATTGTCATTGTGCCACTCTGTGGCCTCCTCATGCTGCTTCCACCTCACCGCTATGTCATAGGACCACTCTGTGGACTTCTCATGCTGTTCCCACCCTCCCCACATCATGACTGGACTGACATAATTTATTTGACCCTTCTTCTGATCTGTCAAAAGCAAGGAAAAATGAGACACACAACGGATCCTGTCTGTGTAGCAGCTGTAAGGCCTGTATGGTGTCATCAGAATTGGCTTGTGATTTGGTAGCCAAAAGCAGGAGTGGGTACAAAACACAGAAGACATGCAAATATTCCATTCACATGTCATCTCTGTTTTGGATCCACTCCTATTTTTTTTTGCATTAGCAATACTGATGGATTACTGACCAAATGCTGACCGAGTGAAAGCGGATGCTCAACAGACAGGATCCGTTTTTTTTAGGTTATCTTTCTGACGGATCAGAGGAAGGGCAAAATAATCAGTGACGTCAACACAAACTTACGCTGACACCCTCTCGACTCTGTCGGGGGGGGGCCTCTACTTGTTTATGTGTTTAATAGAACAGGTTCTGTAGACATCTATGTTGAATCAGCTGACGACTGTGTAAAAGGAGTGCGCTTCTTCTTGTCGCCAACATTGACCTGTAAGGCTGAGTTCATACTTGAGTTATTTGGTCAGTTTTGCACAAGTGAAGTGTGCAGTTAGTCTAAGAGCGATGCCTGTCATCTGCATGTCATACTGACTCACAGTATTATTTCACTACCAGAGCAGACTCCCTATGCATGTTACTGCGAAGCACAGTGTTATACACCATTATAAAGGCTCTCTGCAGCCAGGAAATAGCTGTTTTTTAACGGAATTCACTGCAAATAAATGTTTCATTAAAATTTGGCAAACCAGCCGAATCAAATATTTGAAAAATTTGCTCATCGCCATTGTTGTTAATATTAAAGGGTTTTTCTAATTCGGCAGTTAGAAGAAAGTTGGCCACTTTTATACACCAAGTGCCTCTGCACTTGGTGACCATGCTTTTTAACTTTACGAGGTCTGCTATTTTGTGGTTCCTAAACACTTCCACTCTGCAAAAATATCACTCACAGTTGGAATATCTAGGAGGGAAGAACTTTCATGAATTGACTTGTTGCAGCGGTGACATCCTATTATAGTACCATGCTGGAACTCAGTGAGCCTCTAGAACAGTGATGGTGAACCTTTTAGAGACTGAGTGCCCAAACTGCAACCCAAAACCCACTTATTTATCGCAAAGTGCCAACACGCCAATTTAACCTGAATACTACAGTCCAATATAGTATATGTTCCATGTACTTTATCATTTAGCTATAATAGCTTGCCTACATACAATGTGCTGCTTGTGCAGTTCATAGTGCGCCCAGCGCTGATGAATGGCAGGAAAAGTCTAAGACATATTGGTACACCATAGACTTTTTCCAGGGTGCGGGTGCCCACAGAGAGGGCTCTGAGTGCCACCTCTGGCACCCATGCTATAGGTTTGCCACAACTGCTCTAGAACAACTCAGACTTTTGCAGATGTTTGTAAAGGCAGAATACATAGTGAGGTGCTTGATTTTATTCACCTGTAGCCAAGGGAATGATTAAAACACCTGAATTCAATAATAAAAGATGTGTCCAAAAACGTTTGTCATATAGAGTATCTTATTAGAGTTATCAGCTTTTTCTTCTCCTCCCCTATTTTCTAAACTAACCTTTTCTCTGAAATGTATGAGAACTCTGTCTTGTGAGATCCACTAAGATGGTCTGCCTGTTCACTGAAGGATCAGATTACATGATCCAATAGGAGTCTATGGAGAGGGGAGGGAGGAGGAGGCAGGAAGTGTATAAAGATGAGAAAGATGAGAAAGCCTCTGAAGGATGATTCAGCACATATAGCAGCTAATAATAGGTGTAATCTCATCCCAATTGCTTTATTCCCATCTATTCTGTTCAGTTCTTCTCTATATTGCCCTGTATGGTGCTTCTGAGTGATTCTGAGTGAGTGAGATAATATAATTTACTGCCCAAAGATAAAGGGGGTTGGATCAAAATTATGGATCCAGATGACTACTTGAAACACTACAATTTCTTGGAGATGAGAGAGAATGCAACAAGATTGAACTAAAGTCTTCAGGAAAGAGTTGGATGAATTATAGCTGGTCTTATATCAAAGCTCCATATGTCAATAATTTGAATCCTAGGACAGATATATTCTAACAGTTTCTAAAAATACCTAAGGTGACCAGAAATACCCCTGGCAGGCCAAAATAAACTTCCTTTTGGCAAATCTTTCACAATAGTTGCTGTTGTACCTGAGAGACACCAAACATATTCTTAAACTCTGGGGTAAAATCAAGTGTAAACATAACTATATAATTGGAACTCTTGATGCAATGCCTTCTATACTATTACCAAAAACAGTAAAAGCCTTGTGAAGCGTCAGGAAATTTTGGAAGAAACAAGCAGATTACATAAGGGAATGTGTTTATTTTATTTTTACTAAACAACCAATTTTCATATTAAGGATATTTGTATCTACAGGCATAGGGTAACCACAATGGGGTAACCACAATTTATGCAAATCTGTGTGAGGGAAAATAGGAGGAGCAAATAATCTGATGGGCCTGCTTCATACTAACATGGTCCTCTGAAGCAATTCATTGATAATAATGATGATGATGCTGATGATGGTGCTTTTATTGTCCTGTAAGCAAAACATCTTTATTAGCATTTTTTTAAGAAACACACAAAAAGGATTGTTTAGCTACAGGTCACAACAGTTTAACAATTTAACAAAGGAACAGTAATGGTTTCATGTCAGTAACAAGCAGTCATTTCCCTATCTGGCTTACAAGCTTCCATAAAATGTATGAGGATACAGAAAACTATTGAATATAACTGGAAAGCTGATTTTCTACAGAGTAGAGTCTAATTAAAAAGCTATACAACAGAAGAACTGGAGAACACATGACGAAAATAAGGAATATACCAAGAAACATAAATAAAGGGAGAAGAATCACCTGAGAACTTAAAGGGGTTGTTTCACTTCAGCAAGTGGCACTTATCATGCAGAGACAGTAAATACAAGGCACTTACTAATATATTGTGATTGTCCATATTGCTTCATCTGATGGCAGTATTCATTTTTCCATCACATTATACACTGCTCGTTTTCATCGTTACGACCACCCTGCAATCCATCAGCGGTGGTCATGCTTGCACAGTATAGGAAAAAGTGCCAGCCTCTCTGGTGACCAGGACCGTGGGAGTGCACATAGGCTGGTGCTTTTTCATAAAGTTATGTCTTCATACACGTTGACACAGTGTGCAATCTGATATTCAGCATAAACCATTCCCGTCTTCAAAATAAGAGGACTGTTCTTTGTACTTTAACTTGTTTATTGGTAAAACAGGATTGTTTGGTAAAACTACAAGAATACAAATAGCAAGTATAAGTATAAAGTATAGATAGCATGTACTATCATGTTTGCATTAACACTAAAGCACATGGTAAAGCACATGGCTGCCTGTACATAAGATTACATGTCTATCTAACAGTAGAAACAACTCCCTGAGTAACAATTAGCTGAGGTAAGAGGGAGGATGCGTGAGAGCGTCTGACGTGGGACGCTAGGGCTCCGCCCCCCCGCCTCTCCTGTACGCCGGCCGCTGGCCGCTCGTACCACCGCCCGGAATGCCTGACCGCCGCAGCCCACGCTAGCTTGTCGTCCATCACAGCCATGTACCGAGGCTGTGGCCGCCCTGACCGCCTCCCTGATCACCCCAGAGTTTGATGCCGGGTCCGACTTCTGTCCGACTTCCGTCCCTGAAGATCCGAGCCGTCGGGTGGTGAGCAGTGAGCTATTGCAGCTCTAGTTGTGTGAAGAGAAAAAAAAAAAAGCACTGGCGGGACGAAGGTTGCTGGGGTCGGAACATAGGGCACTAACCATTTGTGCTAAAGGGGAGCCCTGGTCGGCACGTGCCTGCTGGTGAAGTGGTGGGGTCCTGGCACTGGTGGAGATGATGTATGGGGGGTGCCTGGTCCCTGAGATCCTGCCCTATTGTTTTGACTTATACTGAATCAGGAATCCTGAATTCCCTGAATTATACTAACCCCTATTGACTCTCACTGACATTTGCTGGCCTTGGAGCGGTGAGGTCAACTCTGCTTGTAGTGTTTGAAAGGGGGGCCACTTTAGTTGTCTGAAAGTGGAGGACTGACCACAGGCTCTTGTGGTGATGCTGGGAGCCCCTGTTGCGTACCCATGGGACTGCAGCTGACAGAGTGTTAATTTTGTTACTGTGAACGTGGCTGTAACTATGGGGGTGCAGATTGAAGTTGCTGTGGAGTGACAGAAGTAAATCCTGCACTGAGAGATCTGCAGACGGCTATTGAGAGTGGACTGCGCCAGTGTGATCGGAATCGAATTTAAAAAGGAAAAAAAAAAAAAAGAGAGAGCGGGGGAGGGGGTTCGGGATGTGCCGTGCTACATTCAACAATTCCAATAATCCGGATTGAAATCCCTATACCCCCCTCAAGATATTTAACTGTATCATAGTCCTCCGAACTAATCTGCCATCGGATTATATCGCCTATACGTTTGGAGTCTAGATCTCGACCCTCAAACCCCTTAAGATTCGAAGCCTCTCCTCTTTCGGCTGGATTCTGTTGATATTATGGACTTCTTTTCTTTCTCTCTGAACTAGTTTGCGTATCTAAATATGGAAGCAATTTATTGATTGATTGTATTTGGAAGAGGGAAGGAAAAGGGGTGGGAGGGAGAGGGGGTAGGGAGAGAAAAAAAAAAAAAAAAAAAAAAGGGGGGGGGGGAAGAAAGGAATAGGGGGGGGGAAAAAGGGAAAGAAATAAAATAAAAGGAAGGAGGAAGGGAAGGGAGCCAGAAAGAATAGGAAGGGAAAGGGGAAGAAGGGGAGAATAAAAGAAAAAGAAAGGGTGAAAGAGGATTAAGAAAAGAGGGAAGGGATCTTAGAATGCCGTCGAAAAGAAGGGAGGAGCAGCGTGGCCCCATGGGGGGTACTACTAGGCGATCAGCAGGAGGGGTTGAAAGTGGGCCCAAACAAGCGGGTCTCAATAAGTACCTGGTCCCGAGTTCACCTGGGCTTAGATCACCACAAAAAGAAAAAATGGCGGACGCCAGAGTACAGGAGTTGACACAGGAGACGCTAGTGGAGGGGGGGGAGGGGGATAGGGGAACACCAGTGACATATACAGAAACGGACGTAAAAATGGTGCAGGATATACTCTGCACTGTTTCAAGGATGGAAAATTTAATGGGTAATTTAGTAACCCAGCTTGGGGCAGTGCAGACGGACGTTATGGTTATTAGAGCCGAGATGGAAAAAGTAAGACAGCGCCTACAAGAAATGGAAAAAAGGATACCCACCCTAGAGGAATCTGTACAGAAATTAGAGAAGGAGGTGGTTCATTTAAAACAAACACACGCTAAGATGGAACAAAAATTGGTAGACCAGGAGGATAGATCAAGAAGAGCTAACATAAGATGCGTGGGGATCCCAGAGCGAGCGGAAGGAGGAAATTGTACTGAATTTATGGAAAAGTGGTTCAGGGAAAACAGTAAAGAAGGTACCCTTTCTCCCCTGTTTTCTGTTGAAAGAGCACATAGGGTCCCCACAAAAAATAGGGCGCCAGGGGATTATCCCAGATCCATACTGGTGAAATTCTTATTATCTAAAGATCGAGATGAAATACTATCTGATGCAAGAACCTCGGAAAAATATTATATACAAGGGGTAAAGATCAAACTTTTTCCAGATTACTCATTTAGCACTAATGCGCAAAGAAGAGAGTACATGTCGGTCAAAAAAAGATTAAGGGAGGCAGGCATAAAGTATAGCCTACTTTTTCCGGCGAAATTAAGGGTGGAATATAAAGGCAAGACCTCATTTTTTCAGACTCCGGAGGAAGTTAGTGAATGGGCGGATGGAGAGGGTCTTTGAGGCTGGTGGTGGGGGGCGGGGGGTGATAGGAGTCACGTTAAGTTATGGAGTCGCCCAGACTGCTGGCTAGCAGAAGGGGGGACTATATTGAGGGGAGGGCATATATGGGGCGGTGGGGACGTGGAGAAATTTTTTTTTTTTTTTTTTGCTCCTCCCCCTCTGTTAGATGGTTAGGATCCTTTCGCTGAATGTGAGGGGGCTCCGCGAGAAGGTTAAAAGATGTGCTATCCTTGAGTGGATGAAGAGGTTTCTGCCAGCCATCATCTGCCTCCAGGAGACACATTTGGATAAGGAATCAGTAAGATGGTTAGAGAGGGGATGGGTAGTGGCGGCATATCATTCTGTATATACCACTTATTCTAGAGGGGTCTCTATTTTGGTACATAATAAGATTAAGTTTGAACTTTTGGCACGTGAGGCCGACGACTATGGCAGATATCTCTTTTTATATTGTTATTTAGAAGGGATTAAAACTGTAATTGCAAATATATATATTCCACCACCATATAAACCAGATGTTCTGTATCAACTGTATAGATTTATGTTAAACAAACAGGAATGCATATTGATGGCGGTGGGCGATTACAATGCGGTTATGGATCCACTCAGGGATAGGACATCTAACAGGGGTGGAGGAGTACAAAATGTAGACTTATGTAAGGTAGCCAATGAATTCAATTGGGTAGATGTTTGGAGGGTTCAGCACCCGGATGAAATTAGATATTCTTGCTATTCAAAAACACACCAAACTTGGTCGAGAATAGATATGACCTTTGGAAATAAAAATTTAATGTCCCAAAATAGGATTACGATAAAATATATACCCATGGCTCTGTCAGACCATAATGCAATGGTGGTTGAGCTGGATTTGAACAAAGATAATACTCTGTCAGTGTTTAAATTCAACGCTCATTGGCTGCCATTGATTTCAGATACAGAGAGTATAACTGAGGAACTAAAAAAAATTTTTATGGAAAATAACGGTTCTGCTGGTAGACTTGTGGTTTGGGACACTTTCAAGGCTTTTTTGAGGGGAGTTTTGTTCAAAAGGGTAAATTACTGGAAAAAAAGAACTAGAGAGAATGGGAAGGCATTGGAGAAAAAATTGCAAGAGGCAGGGATGGCAAGTATGAGAAATCCTACTGCACTAAATAAGAGAGTCTGGGAGGAAGAACAGGAAAAGATGAAGATTTATCAATTAGAGAAAAGTAGGAATGAATTGCTCTTTCAAGGCATCCAACTAGCCTCGGAGGGTGAAAAGGTTGGCAAAATATTAGCAAATATAGTGAGAAATCAAAAAGGGAAATCATGGATAGGTGCAATCAAAGATAAAACGGGTAAACTAATCACCACACCTGAAGGTATTAAAAAAGTGTTTTGGGAGCACTTCTTAGAGTTATATAAGTCCAGGGTACAATACTCAAAACAAGAGTTAGATTTTTACTTGGATGAGATTGCCCTCAGTAGGATATCTAAATCCCAAAAAGAATATTTGGAAAAAGAAATAACGGTGGCAGAAATAAATCTAGCTCTAGGGAAGGTTAAATCCGAGAAAGCACCGGGTGGGGACGGGCTCCCCTTTGAAATATATAAAACCTTTTCCCAGGTTTTGGTACAAGAATTAAAGATAACACTGGATGAAGCTCAAAAACTGGGTGACCTACCGAATTCCATGAAGGAAGCAATTATCACACTAATCCCAAAAAAAGGAAAAGAACCAACAGACCCCGGCTCATACAGGCCAATATCCCTGTTGAACACGGATGTTAAAATTCTTGCAAAAGTCCTAGCTGACAGGCTTTCAAGGGTCATTAAAGGAATAATAAATAAAGATCAGACAGGATTTATACCGGGTAGAACAATATACTCCAATATAAGAAGGCTATTCCTCAATATTGAAGCCAACAGACTGGATGCAGGGGATAAAGCGATACTCTCACTGGATGCTCAAAAGGCATTTGACTGTATTGAATGGGAGTATTTATGGGCAGTATTAAGGCGAATTGGTATAGGGGAAGGATTTATAGGGTGGATTCAGCTAATATATCTAAATCCCAGGGCTAGAGTAGTGGTGGACGGGAGCTTGTCCCTGCCTTTTGCCCTATTTCGGGGCACCAGGCAGGGATGCCCTCTCTCCCCACTGCTATTTGCCATTGCAATTGAACCCTTGGCAACCATAATAAGAAATGACAAGGAGATTAAAAGTTTTCAATACGCGGGTGGAGAAGAAAAATTGTTAATGTACGCGGACGATATATTACTTTTTTTGCAAAACACTGGGGACCAGTTTAACAGAGTGATAGAGATAATAGACAAGTTTGGGTTTTTTTCTGGTTTAAAGATAAATTGGGGGAAATCACATATGTTATTATTAGGAGATAGACAATTACAGGGAGATACACGGGTGCATATTCTCAAAAAACACGAAAATTTTAAATATCTCGGCATACAAATCTCCGGAAACATAGAAGAATATGAAAAGCTAAATGTCCTTCCCTTAGTAAAAGAATTAAGAACGAAAATACACATATGGAAAAGACTGCCAATGTCAATCCAAGGTAGGGTAAATTTAATAAAAATGGTCTTTCTCCCAAAGATACTGTATGTGCTTCAAAATGCCCCAGTTAGAGTACCGCAGACTACCTTCAAACTATTTGATAGACTAATGGGGGACTTTATTTGGAAGGGTGCGATCCCTCGAATAAAGAAGGAAGTCCTTCAGCTTCCAGTGCAGGAGGGAGGATTAGCGGTCCCCAATTTGTTTCTGTACTATTTAATAACTCAATATGGGAATATAAAGGATAGTTTAGATAGTCAAGTGGGTAGGCAAGAATTAAATAGATGGGGATGGAAAGAGGGAGGAAATCACTTAGAGGTGTTGGAGTCCGGTTTTTTGGGAAAAAAAAATTCTGACAATAGGATATTAAATCTAATAGAACACGTATGGGGGGAAATTAAAAAGATATTGGAGATTAAAGGGTTTCTGAAATATACACCAATATGGAAAAAATTTTATTTAAAAGAATTAGAAACAATAAGGGACTATATAGACTGGGGGAAAAAAGGAATGATATATTTAGACCAGATCTTCGAGGAAGATAAGCTGAAGGACTTTAATACAATGGTGCTGGAATTTGGGATCCCCCATACTGACACCTATAAATATCTTCAACTCAGGAATGCATTCCGGACAGTGGTACAGGAGGATAGGTACAGGAGGGAAAAATCAGACAGGTTGGATAAGTTTACTGCAGTAGGGGAAGGAGGAGGAACAACCGCAAGGAGGTATAGACTTTTGATGGAAGGTAAGAGAAAAACGATTACAATGCTTGCTGTAGGAAAATGGGAAAAGGATCTAGACTCCCTTACAGAAGAAAATTGGAAAGATGCTCTCAAAAATTATGCGACAATCTCGGATAGGGGCTCACATAAAATCTCACAATTCTTTATAGTACACAGATTACACCGATCTCCATGGATGTTGAAAAGAATGGGGGTGAAAGCAACAGATAAGTGTCCAAAATGTTGGGAGGAGAGAGCTGACTTAATACATTGCTTTTGGAGATGTCCCAAGCTCCATAGATATTGGACAGAAATAATGGAAACCGTATCTTTGCTTTTGAAGGTTCGACTGCCCAGGGATCCAATAATTTGTATCCTAGGGGCAACTGAACATTTGAAGCTAAATAAAAAAACACGACTGGTTCTGAATAAAGTATTATTCCAGGCCAGATTACTTATACTAAGGAAATGGATAAAAGCAGACTTACCGACAGCGGGACAATGGAGAAAAATGATAGATAATTTAATTAAAGAAGAACGAGTGATGAAGAATCACAAAAAAAGGTCATTAAATCTCGACCAGGTATGGAAAAATTGGCTGCTTTAGTGTTGGAGGTGTGTAATTTTTTTTTTTTTTTTCTCGCGTCCCCACGTGGAGGGTGGGGGGGGGGAGGAGGGAGGGGAAGGGAAAAGAAAAGGAAAAAGAATTGTAATTACCATGTTTAGAGTTAGAGTAATGTGCTATCTCCATTTTTATGGATCTGCTTTGTATTTGAAATTTAAATAAAAAATTATAAAAAAAAAAAAAAAAACAATTAGCTGAACAGCTCTACATTACATGTGTCCCTGAAACAAAGGTATATCTCTCACCAGATATGCTTTTACAAGGATGGTGGAGTTTGAGAAGGAGATATGGAAAAAGGACAGCTCTGCTGATGTGTCCTGGAGACTGGAGGCTTCTCTCTCCCAGGATGCTTTGCACTCCTACAATGCAGTGCACCACCAACAATGCAGTAGTCTTTGTAACAGGAAAAACAAAGTGTAATACAACTTAACACCACTAGATGGTGATATAACCACAGTAAACACTTCAGAATTACCAAGGCTCTGGCAGAATGAACTAGAATCATTTTCTAACCCTGCAGGGCAGAACACTCCCCATCTGGCGTCAACAGACGCCACTACTGAATCCTTCTTTCTTAGCAACCCATTTTTGTCAATGGGGGGATCAAGCTATTTCAAAGCGCTATCCTTGGAGACTGACCTTTGCTGAGGTAGTTGATTTATTTAGCATACTATTTGTGTTGTATAGTGAAAATTATTATACTCTTGGACCTTTCCATATTGGGAGCGTTAAAGGCGTGTTTGCAGTAATGCCAACCTTTGCAGGGCTTCTGACTCACAGGTAATGTCAACTTGTAAGACTGAGCTATATGAACTAAACAGGCTATAGCACAAATGAGCAACATTCAGGTGGAAAACCTATAAAAACAATGGGATTTGAGTTGGTGGTCCGAAGACATTGTACGTAGAACAGATACTTCAGGTCAGACTTCTTCATTGGCATCTGGGTCTACCAATTCGAATGTGTCAGATCTGATGTTGCAACACGTTGAACGGTACAGGAATGCAGGAGCCGTAAATCATGTTGTATCCTTAAGGTGGCTTGATGCGACGGATCTAGTCGCGTGGTCCACAGGAATATACTGTGTAGGCACGTAGTGCCACTGTTTAGAACAAGTGGATCTCCTGATCCTTAGCACCTGATTGCAGACGTAGACGTAAAAGCGTCTGGTTTTGTTGCAAATATATCCTAGGACTACCTTGCTGTCCGTGTAAAACTCAACGTATGTACGCCATTTTGTGTTTGTACCGGGGGTCTAAGTATGTTGCCACCCAGTACTGGTCCTTGCGCTTCATGCTTTTTATACGGGGGTTCCTCTTCAAACACTGGAGCAGGAAGGCCCCCATTTGCACTAAATTGGAATCGGTGGAGCGCCCTAGCTCCTGATCATCGCCCAGGAGAATGTCATCCCCGGTCTCCTCCCCCCAGCCACTGACAACACCAGGGATCCCGGAAAGTTTAAAGTCCCCCTCAAAGCCTGCTCTTCTTGCTCTTCCTCCTCCTCCTCCCCCCACCCAGCCACCATCCTCCTCTGACATGGCCGTGTAAGATCTTTTAAAATGGTTAGAAATGTTCCTGGCCTACCGCAAGACGTCCTGGAACCCGGGGTATTTGGCAACGAATTGCTGCACAACTAAGTTCAGGACATGTGCAATGCACAGCACGTGTGTCATTTTGCTCTGTTTCAGCGCGCTCAGCAGATTGGCACCATTGTCGCACTTTACCACTTTACCAACTGTCAAATTGAGTGGGGTTAGCCACTGATCAGGCTTTGACCGCAGAGCTGAAAGCAGCGCAGGACCGGTGTGGCTTTTGGCTTCCAGGCACAACAGCCGCATCACGGCAATGTCTCACCTGGCATGTCGAATAGGTTCTGGGGAGCTTGGGGGGGTACAGCGGAAGAGGCGGTAGCAGTGAAAAAGGAGGAGTCAGCCAAGGAGGAGACGGAGGATGGAGTAGGAGGAGAAGAAGAGGCAGGCCTGCATGCAATCCTTGGTGGTAACACCAAATCCACACGGGTGCCATGGGTTACATGCTTGACGGCCATCAGAAGGTTCACCCAGTGGGCAGTAAAAGTTATGTACCTTCGCTGCCCGTGTTTGCTAGACCACGTGTCTGTGGTCAGATGTATCTTGGCACCGACACTGTGTACCAGAGATATATTTACTTGCCGCTGAATGCGTCCTGGGAGCGCAAGATGTGACCGTGCATGGCTCACTCCAGATACATTTGCAGTCTGCTTTTTGCCCCCTGTGGACTGCAATTTCTGCCTGCTTCTCCTCCTTCTCCTTCCTATCTGCTGCTCCGTCTCTTCCTCTGAACTCCCCTCCTCTTCCTCTCTTGTGGGCACCCACATGACATCCATCGACTCGTCAACATCGTCACATTCTCCACCACTGACATTAGAGATCTCGGAGTATGCAGCAACAGCGGGGACCACCCTCCTTGGGCTGATCTGGGTACTGTCATTAGACCGCTGGGTGGCAGCCGTTGCTACCACCTCTTCCTCATCTGATGTCAAGAATGGCTGCGCATCAGTAAGGTCTAGGAATGGATGGGAAAATATATCCCCTGACTCGAGTGGACGGGCTATGGTAGTGGCGGTGGTGTTTTTGGGGGTGCACACAGCAGAGAGTGAGAAGGGTGCAGATACAGAGGATGAGGAGGGTGCAGAAGCGGAAGGCTGAGTGAGCCACTCAATCAACTCTGGTGCACCCTTTGACATAATCGCACGCACCTTCTCGAACTTCCTACTTAGAATCCGGCCTGGTGCACCTGCCCCGACCCCTACCACCCCTGTAGAACGGCCTGACTCTTCCTCTGCCTGACATTTTCAAAATAACCCTGTGTCAAAGTCCCTAGAGAAGAGCAGCATTTGTGGAAACAGGTATATTGCACCCCTCAATCAGTATTTTGTGGAAGCAGGTATATAGAAGCCCTTAATCAAAATTTGGTGGAAGCAGGTATATCGCAACCCTCAATAAGTATTTTGTGGAAGCAGATATATCACACCCCTAATCAGTATTTTGTGAAAGCAGGTATCTTGCAGGCCTCAATCAGTATTTGGTGGAAGCAGGAATATAGAACCCCTTAATCAGTATTTGGTGGAAGCAGATATGTGAATCTCCTTAATCAGTATTTTGTGGAAGCAGATATATCACATCCCTAATCAGTATTTTGTGAAAGCAGGTATCTTGCAGGCCTCAATCAGTATTTGGTGGAAGCAGGAATATAGAACCCCTTAATCAGTATTTTGTGGAAGCAGATATATCGCACTCCTTAATCAGTATTTGGTAGAAGCTGGTACAGTGAGGAACAGAAGTATCTGAACACCCTGCGATTTTGCAAGTTCTCCCATGTAGAAATCATGGGGGGGTCTGAAATTCACATTGTGTGTGCATTCCCACTCTGAGAGACAGAATAAAAATAAAAATCAGGTAATCACATTGTATGATTTTTAAAGAATGTATTTGTCTTGAACTGCTGAAGTATTTGAACACCTGAGAAACAGCAAGAATTCTAGCTCTCAAAGGCCTGTTACTGTGCCTTTAAAAAGTCCACCTCTACTTATTAATCTAACTTAATAGTACCTGCCTGAGCTCTTTATAGACCCCTGTCCACCCCACAATCAGTCAGACGCCAACTACCACCATGGACAAGACCAAAGAGCTATCAAAAGACACAGAGACAAAATTGTGGACCTCCACAAGGCTGGAAAGGGCTACGAGGCAATTGCCAAGAAGCTTGGTAAAAATAGATCAACTGTTGGAGCAATTGTTAGAAAATGGAAGAGGCTAAAGACGACTGTCAGTTTCCCTAGGACTGGGGCGCCATGCAAGATCTCACCTCGTGGGGTATCACTGATGATAAGAAAGGTGAGGAATCAACCCAAAATTATAAGGGAGGAGCTCATCAATGACATGAAAAGAGCTGGGACCACAATTTCAAAGGTCACTGTCGGTAGAACACTACGTCGGCATGCATTGCACGGAAGGTTCCCCTGCTCAAGTCATCACATGTCCAAGCCCATCTGAAGTTTGCCAATGACCATCTGGATGATCCAGAGGAGGCATGGGAGAAAGTTATGTGGTCAGATGAGACCAAAGTAGAACTTTTTGATCTACACTTCACTCTTCGTGTTTGGGGAAAAAAGGATGAGTTGCATCCCAAGAACACCATCCCTACTGTGAAGCATGGAGGTGGTAACATCATGCTTTGGAGGTGCTTTTCTGCGAAGGGGACGACTGCACTGTATTAAGGAGAGGATGAATGGGGCCATTTATTGTAAGATTTTTAGCAATAACCTCCTTACCTCAGTCAAATCATTGAAGATGTGTCATGGCTGGGTCTTCCAACATGACATCGACCCAAAGCACACAGCCAGGATAACCAAGGAGTGGCTCAGTAAGAAGCATATCAAGTTTCTGGAGTGGCCTAGCCAGTCTCCAGACCTAAATCCAACAGAGCATCTTTGGAGGGAGCTGAAACTCTGTGTTGCTCAGCGACAGCCCCGTAACCTGTCAGATTTAGAGGAGATCTGTGTGGAGGAGTGGGCCAAAATCCCTGTTGCTGTGTGTGCAAACGTGGTCAAGAACTACAGGAAACATTTGACCTCTTTAATTGCAAATAAAGGCTTCTGTACCAAATATTAACACTGATTTTCTTAGGTGTTCAAATACTTATGCTCAGCAGTGCAAGACAAATACATTCTTTAAAAATAATACAACGTGATTTCCTGATTTTTTTTTTTTTTTTATTCTGTCTCAGAGTGGGAATGCACCTACAATGTGAATTTCAGACCCCTCCATGATTTCTAAGTGGGAGAACTTGCAAAATCGCAGGGTGTTCAAATACTTCTGCTCCTCACTATATATCAAACCCCTTAATCAATATTTGGTGGAAGCAGGTATATCAATACCCTTAATCATTATTTTGTGGAGGCAGGTATTTCGCACCCCTTTATCAGTATAATGTGCAAGCAGGTATATCAAACCCCTTAATCAGTATTTTGTGGAAGCATGTGTATCGCAGGCCTCAATAAATATTTGGTGGAAGCAGGTATATCAATCCCCTTAATCAGTATCTTGTGGAAGCAGGTATATAGAACCACTTAATCAATATTTGGTGGAAGCAGGTATATCGCACCTCCCAATCAGTATTTTGTGGAAGCAGGTATATAAAATCCCCTTAATCAGTATTTTGTGGAAGCAGGTATATCAAACCCCTTAAACAATATTTTGTGGAAGCAGGTGTATCGCAGGCCTCAATCAGTATTTGGTGGAAGCAGGTCTATCAAACCCCTTTATCATTATTTTGTGAAGGCAGGTATTTCGCACCCCTCAATTAGTCTTTTGTGGAAGCAGGTGTATCTTAGGCCTCAATCAATACTTGGTGGAAACAGATATCAATCCCCTTAATCAGTATTTTGTGGAAGCAGGTGTATTGCAGGCCTCAATCAATATTTGATGGAAACAGATATATAAATCCCCTTAATCAGTATCTTGTGGAAGCAGGTATATCAAACCCCTTAATCAATATTTGGTGGAAGCAGGTATATCGCACCCCCCAATCAGTATTTTGTGGAAGCAGGTATATAAAAAAAACATAATCACTATTTGGTGGAAGCAGGTATATTGCACCCCTCAATCTGTATTTGGTGAAAGCAGGTATATAGAACCCCTTAATCAATATTTTGTGAAAGCAGGTATATCGCACCCATCAATCAGTATTTTATGGAAGCAGGTATATAAAAACCCACTAATCAGTATTTTGTGAAAGCAGGCGTATCGCACTCCTCAATCAGTATTTTGTGGAAGCAGGTATATCGCACCCCTTAATCAGTATTTTGTGGAAGCAGGTATATAGAACCCCTTAATCAGTATTTTGTGGAAGCAGGTGTATCGCAGTCCTCAATCAATATTTGGTGGAAGCAGGTATATCAATCCCCTTAATCAGTATTTTGTGGAAGCAGGTATATAAAAAACCCTTAATCAGTATTTTGTGGAAGCAGGTATATCGCACCCCTCAATCTTTTTTTGTGGAAGCAGGTATATAGAACCCCTTAATCAATATTTGGTGGAAGCAGGTGTATCGCAGGCCTCAATCAATATTTGGCGGAAGCAGGTATATCGCACCCCTCAATCAGTATTTTGTGGAATCAGGTATATCAAACCCCTTAATCAGTATTTTGTGGAAGCAGGTATATCACACCCCTCAATCAGTTTTTGTGGGGGCAACAGGTATATCACACCAGTTGCAATTAGTTACTCCAATAGCGTTTGTCCCTCTATATAGCTGCGATATTGCAGCAGAACTGCACTGAACTGCTGCACAATACAAATGCACTATAATATACTTTCTAAGTATATTATAAGTATATCACAACTATCGATAGCACACCTATACCAGTGGTTAAAATGACTTTTGTGGCCCTATTAGCTAGCGTTTGGTGTCCCTAACAGTCTGTCCCTGCTCCACAAAGCAACCTCGCCCTACACTGGCAAAACACAGAATGCAAAATGGCTGACAGATCGGGTTCTGTTATAGGGTGGGGGGGTGTCCATGTGCTGAAATGTCTTAATTGGCTGTTCTGTTCCACCTGATGTGTGTGTGTCATGGGTCAAAGTTGGGCACAATGGCGCCGGCGGACATCGCAATATGTTTGCATGTTTGTCAAATCGCGGATGCACAAAGTTCGCCACGAAACGACCGCCGGGTGAACCACAAGGCCATCTGTAGTGATAAGATCCAACTCTTTTAGATCACTTGAATGGCCTTGGGGTGAGAAGGCCTCCATCAACTCACGACTGTGGGAGACAATTTTGTGCAACCTCAAATTAGATAAAATAAGCATCTCTTGAGCCCTTTTTAGGAAACTGATTGCGGTCTCGTTTGTGGGGGTGGATTTCAAACAGTCGTCCACGTAGAGATCTTTTTCAACAAAGGATCTGACATCTGACCATATTTTGCTTCACCCTCTCAGGATAAATGTCTGAGACCGTAGATAGCGACTGCAGGGGAAGGACTGTTTCCAAAGAAGTGCACTCTTATTCAGTACTCTACAATGTCTTCATTGGGGTTGTTGTTGCGGTACCAGAAGAACCTCAAGTAGTTTCTGTGTTCTTCCTTGACCAGGAAGCAGTGGAACATCTGTTGTATGTTGGCCATAAATGCTATGGAATCACTGCGGAAGCGGAGAAGTACCTCTAGAAGTCTGTTGTTGAGGTCTGGACCAGACAGTAAGACATTTAGTAAGATGCCTTTGCACCTGGCGCTCGAGTCGAATACTACTTGTATCCTCCCTGGTTTTTTAGGATGATACACGCCGATTATGGGTAAGTACCAACACTCTTCTGAGTCTTGGAGCATGGGTGCCATTTCTGCATGGTTGTTCTGAAATATTCTTTCCATGAAGGTAAAGAAATGTTCTTTCATCTATGGTGTCCTCTGAAGTTTGTGTTTTGAGGGAGGTAAATCGGCTGTAGACAAGTTCTTTGTTGTTAGGTAAGCGTTGTCTCCGGGGTTTAAATGGTAAAGGTGCACCCCAGATTTTTCACTTGTCTTTTACTATTCCTAGATCCATGATATCCAAGAACAGCCTGTCTTCTATGGACATTGAGACCCTGTTGTCTTCTCTTGTCCTGTGGAAGACTGTGCACCCTACGTGATCTTGCTCGCCATCGCAGGCGTTGTCTTCAGAGGAGGTATCTGCTAAGGGACAAGGCATAGGAGCAGTATGTGAAGCAGTTCTTTTATCAGGAAACTACTGTGACATGGCTAAAATAGGGAAGGACGTCCATTCTCAAGTGTGTTGGTGAGCATACTGTTAACTGAGGTTGGCTCCTCCTAGACAGACATCTCCTATGATGACCCATCCTAAGCAAGTCTTTGGGCGTATGGAGCGTTCTGTGGACCGTTAATCTGTCCTCTAGCCTTGTGAACTTGTAGTATGTTTCTTCCAAGGAGTACAACTATAGAGGATTTTGGTTCCAGTTCCAGTATCAGGTGAGCTATACTCCTCAGGTGGGGGTGGTATGCTACCACCACTGGTGTAGGTATCTCAGACCAGTTGTCAGGTATGTGATTGCACTCCAGTATGGTTGGCAGGGACAAGCAGGTATGACCATTTATGGACTCTACCTTGTACCCAGTTGCCTTCCTCCCAGCCGTCTCAACGGTACCAGCGCATGTCCTTAAAGAGTAGGGAGAAACGGGCCCTACGATGTTGAAGGTGTCGAAGAAGCAGGATTTAGCTAAAGACCGGTTGCTTTGATTATCTAAGATTGCATATACTTTGATCGCCTTATCTCGGTGAACGCCCGGATAAACTCTGACAAGGCAGATTTTTTTGCAGGACTTCCCTCCTGCAAGTCCTTTACAGATCTCTGTACAGTGAGAAGTAACTACTGCTGTGTCTATGTCAGTGTCTATCTGCTTTCTCTCATGCTCCTTTGCTTGGGGTGATACCTGAGAGGGTGGTCCAGGGTGTTCTTTGAGGAATTATTTGCAGTCCTCTAAAGACTTCTTTCTGAAGGCTCTGCATTTTAGTAGAGAATGTGGTTTCTTGTGTGGGGGCATTGTTTGGTAAGATTGTTGGGTATGTTCTCTTTTTGAGAAGACTTAAACTGCCTGCAAGAAGAACCTGTGGAGGCAACATTAGTTTTGGGGACTGCCACAGGTGTTTTATGAGGTTTGACACCAGGGGTAGTGGAACATGACAATGTAAAGTCAAAACTGGGATCCTTTCTGATCCTTGCCTGTTAAGTAACAAAGGTGTACAAACACCACAAAGGGTATAAATTGTACATTATGAACCTGTTTATAATGGGAACCATGCGTGATCCACTTCTCCTGTAGATTATAAAGGAGTTTTTGGACAATCGGATTGACACCTCTGGCGGTGTCTAGGAATACTAGCCCCGGCAGTTCTCCTTCTGCCTGAGCAACCTGTACCTCTATTAACAAGTCACTGAGTTCCCTGAGCCTCTGGTAACCCCTACCCACTATTCTGGGAAAATTACCAATTCTCTTTTGTATAAAGCATTTTCTATAGCTTCTATTGACCCATAACACTCATCAAGTCTTTCCTACACCATCTTTAGGCCTTTGCACGGATAGTTTATGTTAATGTCTCAGATTCTTTTGACATGTTCAGCAGACTTGCTTCCGAGCCTCTTTACCAAGAGATCTAACTCCTCACTGCAGGAAAGATCTAAGTCCCTTATGGCGTTCTGGAAGGAGGCTCGTCATGCCCTGTAGTTCTCGGGGCGATCAGTGAACTTTATAAGTCCTTTGGTAACCAGCTCCCATTTAGCAAAGAACTTAGCGAAGTCCATGGAGGCCTGGTTAGCACCAATACTACCCGGTTTGTTGTTGTTATGCTGTGTATGTGGTGTATCACACCACATGGCTTAGTGAAGTCTGTATAATACCGTTCTGACGCGAAGGTTGTCCCTTTAAGTCGAAGCGAAGGTTGTAGTTTTCGATCTGTAGGGCGTTAGTTGTGGTCAGCATCGCTTTGTTGCATACCGTCCTACTCGAGGTACTGCGGTTCAAGGTAGGATCTTTGGCACTCTGCATAAGCTATCTGATATTCTGGATCATAGTCATCTTTCTTGAGATGTTGATGGACGTATTCTGAGACACGCTATGTTTGATCATGTTCATCTAGGTCTGGCCCAAGTACTTGGCTGTGTTTCTCGAATTCGGTAAACTCCAAGGCATCTAGGAACTCTGCTGTCTCTTCTTCCAGTGACGCTTGCAGGTGTGCTCTCTCCTCCTCCAGTAACGCTCTCTCTTTTTCCTTTGACGCTTGCAGGCTTGCTCTCTCTTTTTCTAGAAACGCTCTCTCTTTTTCCTTTGATGCTTGCAGGCATGCTCTCTCTTTTTCCCTTAACACTCTCTCTTTCTTTAGTTGTATCTCTTGTGCAGCAAAGGAAGAACTTACTTTTGCAGCCTCAGCTTCTTCACGGGCGCGAGCAGCCTTTTCTTTTAATGAGGACTTGAAAGAGCAGCTTGCTCGTGATCTGGTCCTGTATGATGAGGCCTGGCTAGCGGACATTGTGTGCCTTTTTCTGGCTGCTTAATGTTTCTGTGCGGACTCAGTCTAGGTAGGAATGGACTTCAGCATGGTATAGATCGTGCTGCACTTGTTGGGGGCTGCGCTTTTTGTGACTGTATGGCAACCGCTGCAATCTTGTATGCAGGACCGCGTGTGTGATGACAGCTCCATATAGTCAGATCCACTATCGCTGGTGACTAGCATCTGTTTTACTGTTCTGTCTTCATACACGTATACACAGTGTGCAATCTGATATTCAGCATAAACCATTCCTTTTCTTCTAAATAAGAGGACTCTTCTTTGTACTCTAACTTGTTTATTGGTAAAACAGGATTGTTTGGTAAAACTACAAGAATACAAATAGCAAGTATAAGTATAAAGTATAGATAGCATGTACTATAACATTAGCATTAACACTGAAGCACATGATAAAATGGCTGCCTGTACATAAGATTACATGTCTAGCTAACAGTAGTAAAAACTCCCTGAGTAACAATTATAACTAGATGAAAAGCTCTGCATAATATGTGTCCCTGAAACAAAAGTAGATCTTTCACTAGATATGCTTTTACAAGGATTGTGGAGTTTGAGAAGGAGATATGCAAAAGGTCAGCGCTGTTGATGTTTCCTGGAGGCTTTTCTCTCCCAGGATGCTTTGCACTCCCACAATGCAGTGCACCAACCACAATGCAGTAGTCTTTGTAATAGGAAAAACAAAGTGCAATACAACTTAACACCGCTAGATGGTGGTATAACCACATTAAACACTTCAGAATTACCAAGGCTCTGGCAAAATGAACTAGAATCATTTTCTAATATCTGCTGGGCAGAACACCTATAGTGTGCAAGCACAACCACTGCTGATGGATTGCAGGGTGGTCATAACCTTGGAAACGAGCAGTGTATCATGTGATGGAAAAATGAATCCTGCCAGCAAAGGAAGCAATATGGACAATCACAATACATTACTAAGTGCCTGGTATTAACTTTATCTATATGATAAATGCCATTTGCTGAAGTGAGCCAACCCCTTTAAAGGGCATCCGTCAGCAGATTTGTACTGGCTGATCTGTTGCACATACACTTGGCAGCTGAAGGCATTTGTGCTGGTCCTATGTTCATATGTGTCCAATATTATGTGTATATATATATATATATATATATATATATATATACAAATGATCCTCTAGGAGCAACAGGGGTGTTGCCGTTATACCTAAAGGCTCAGAAAGAGCTGAGCCTATAGATGTAATGGCAATGTCTCCCTTGCTCCTTTAGGCTCATTTGCATATATTACAATTTTATTTTACAGCTGTCATTCAGAGTAGAGGGGAGGGGCTGTAAAACTGCTCTGTGCATAGAGCACTTCACATTGAAGCTCCTCCCTGGGCCCTTGCAGGAGCATAATATGGTAAAATAAAAGTTCAAATTCACACAGCTCCTGATAATAAAAGCTCCACAAAAGGCATATTTGCCCTGCTCTTCCCAGCTCCTACCTACTGCTGTCAGACTCCCTTTAAAATAGGATGAACAACCTATTTTGAATTAGTCTAGACTAATTAGCTTCTGAAAGCTAAAAAAAATTATTCACTCTCAAGGAAGAGAGCATCCTGGGCATTTGCAGGAGCAGAGTATGGCAAAATAAAAGTTCATATTCACACTACTCCTGATAATAAGCACTGCAAAAAGGTATGTTTGTCCTGCTCTCCCCAGCCCCTGCCTACAGTAGTGCTGTCAACAATTTTGCATGGTCAAAATGTTAAAATAGAAGGAACAACCTATTTAGAATTACTGTAGACTAATTTGTCTCTGGAAGGTAAAATTATTGTCTTGAATGCATGTCCGATAGAAAAGAATATGCTGCCGTACACTTGCTGACAAATCCAGGAATTTTTGGATCATAAATTTACCTAATCAAATTGGAATGATATGCACATTGGGGACAGGAACTAATGTGAGTGATGAAAATCTCTGTACTGCACTCTGGAGATAAATGAATAACAACATTAACCCTTTTTATCCCGGGCCAGTTTTCGCTCTTCTGCCCAGGCCATGTTTTGCAAATCTGACATGTCACTTTATGTGGTAATAGCTTTGGAACACTTTTACTTATCCAAGCCATTCTGAGACTGTTTTCTCGGGACACAGTGTACTTCATGATAGTCATACATTTTAGTCAATATATTTCACCTTTATTTGTGAAAAAATCCCAAATTTACCAAAAATTTGGAGAAATTCTAAATTTTTATAATAGATAGTGATATCTCATATAATAGTTATTACTTTGAAAATTACATTTAATTTTTTGGGGACGTTAGAAGGCTTAGAAGTTTGAAAGCAAATCTTGAAATTTTTCTGAAAATTTCCAAAACCCACTTTTTAAAGACCAGTTCAGGTCTAAAGTCACTTTGTGAGGCTTACATAATAGACACCACCCAAAAATTCCCCCATTTTAGAAACTACACCCCTCAAGGTATTCAAAACAGATTTTTCAAAGTTTGTTAACCCTTTAGGTGTTCCACAAGAATTAATGGAAAATGGAGATGACATTTCAGACTTTCACTTTTTTGGCAGATTTTACATTTTAATCCATTTTCTCCAGTAGCAAAGCAAGGGTTAACAGCCAAACAAAACTCAATATTTATGACATTGATTCTGCGGTTTACAGAAACACCCCACATGTGGTCGTAAACTGCTGTATAGCCACACAGCAGGGCACAGTAGGAAAGGAAAGCCATATGGTTTTTGGAAGCCAGATTTTGCTGGACTGGTTTTTAGATGCCATGTCCCATTTGAAGCCCCCCTGGTGCACCCTTACAGTATAAACACAAAAGATTAACCAAATTTTGGAAACTATGAGATATGGTGCCAGTTTTATTGGTACTATTTTGGGGTACATATGATTTTTAATTGCTCTATATTGCATTTTTTTTGAGGCAAGGTAACCAAAAAATGGATGTTTTGGCACCATTTTTATTTTTAATTTTTAACAATATTGATCTGACAGGTTAGCTCATGCGCTATTTTTATAGAGCAGGTTGTTACGGATGCAATGATATCAAATATGTCTACTTTCTATGATGTTTCAGTTTTACATAATAAAGAATTTTTTAAAACAAAAATTAGGTTTTTGTATCTCCATTTTCTGAACGCCCTATTTTTTTTATTTTTCTGCCGATCATCTTCATCATTCATTATTACACTTTATGGGGCAAGGTGACCAAAAAATTTGTTGTTTTGGCGCAGTTTTTATTTATTTATTTTTACAGAGTTTACCTGAGGGATTAGGTCATGTGACTTTTTTATAGAGCAGGTCGTTACGGTCGTGGCAATACCTAATATGTCTACTTTTTCTTATTTATTTAAGTTTTACACAATAATAGCATTTTTGAAGCCGAAATAATGATATTTTAGTGTATCCATAGTCTGAGAGCCATAGCTTTTTTAATTTTTGACCAATTGTCTTAGGTAAGGACTAATTTTTTGTGGGATGAGGTACTATTTTTGGGGGTGAAAAAAATTGCTTTTTTTTTACACAGTTTTTAATTTTTTTACAGTGTTCATCTGAGGGGTTAGGTCATGCAATATTTTTATAGAGCTGGTTGTTAAGGACGTTGCGATAATATGTATACATTTTTTTATTTATTTCACTTTAGCACAATAATAGCAGTTTTGAAGGAAAAAATAATCATATTTTAGCATCTCCATTTTTTACCGATTGTCATAGTTAAGCTCTCATTTTTTGTTGGATGAGGTGCTGGTTTGATTAGTACTATTTTGGGGGGCACTACGCCTTTTTGATCACTTGAGGTTGCAATTTTTGTGATGTAAGGTGACAAAAATAGCTTTTTTACACAGCTTTTATCTTTTATTTTTTACGGTGTTCACCTGAGAGGTTAGTTCATGTGATATTTTTATAGATCTGGTTGTTACGGACATGGCGATACCTAATATGTATATATTTTTTAATGTATTTCACTTTAGCACAATAATAGTAGTTTTGAAACAAAAAAATGATGTTTTAGTGTCTCCATGTTCCGAGAGCTATAGTTTTCTTATTTTTTGGGCGATTGTCTTAGGTAAGAGCTCATTTTTTGCAGGATGAGGTGTTGGTTTTATTAATACCATTTTGTGGGACATACGCCTTTTTGATCGCTTGGTGTTGCACTTTTTGTGAAGGGGTTAATGATGTTCATTCTACAGTTGGATAAACATAAGATTTGTTCTGACAACTCTTATTTATATTACACCTTCAGATTCATCTTTCTGTGTTGTAAAACATTTTTACATACATATAAAAATTATTTTGCAAGACTTTTATACTAATAACTTGGCTTCTGGATAGGTCATCAGTCTCTGATCGGTGGGTGTCCAACATTCAGGACCCAAACCAATCAGCTGTTTCAGAAGGCACCGGTGCGCCTGTGAGTGCCGCGGCCTTCTCGTATCTCACCAAGCACAGAGCAGTGCATTGTATAGCGGCTGTACTTTGTATCTCACTCAGCCCCACTCACTTAAACGGGGCTGACGTGTGCCTATGTCACTTGACCGATAAATGTGTCTTCATTTGCCTAGGAGAAGATGTGAGAAGGCCACGGCACTACTGCAAGCACCGCCTGGTGATCGGTGGGGACTCAGGTGTCCGACCCCCGCCGATCACATACTGTTTATCTATCCTGAGGATAGGTCACCAGTATTTAAGTCTCGGAAAAACCACTTTAACTGTAAACAGCAGTCTCATCAAGTGGGATCATTGTTATATGTTAACTATTTTGTTTCTGTGAACTTTTACGTAATGTACACGGTAGAGAAGGAAAAGTGTGATTGTTAAACTTCATTAACACTACATAATTTGCTGTACTTTCCAAAGCTTTATAGATTTTGCAAATCTAAAAACTGTAATCAGGAAAAAGCATGTTCATGGAGCTTGAATGGCAGTGCCTGAAGGACTTATAGCTCTTTAGTACAGGGCTGCACAAGATTCATTCTCCCATAAGAGCAATCTGCTTGCATATGGCGTATTATTTGAGCAATGGTTTTCTCTGAAGGCTTTACAGAACATCCTAACTGTATGGTTAACAATAAAACAAAAAATACAAAGGAGAAGTCACTAACCTGTTAAAAATAGGATCCTATCACTAGGACTACTTTTAATCCATATGTAAATAAGCTGTTAAGTGCACTGAGGGTGTGTCAAAGTCACTCTGTGCACCCTTGCTCCAACTTCCTTCTCTTCCAGACCCTGCCTCTTCTTCTTGATTGACTGGGCCAGGTTCCTGATTACTGATAATCAAAAGGGGGAGGGAGGGGTTGGCAGAGGAAGCAGGAGGAACAAGAGTGCAGAGATTGACTTGGGCCCGCCCTCAGTGCACTTAACTGCTAATTTGCATATGGATTAAAAGTACTTTGCTAGCCCAGCGGTCTGTGCCGGCGCTGCTGCCCCTAACCACAGACAGGGGCGTCGAGCTCCCTCTTTCCCTCCCGCGCACTGCGCTGACAAGCGCGGGCAGCAGGTAACTTTACTATGGTACCTGTCTGCGATTAGGGGCAGCAGCGCCGGCACGGACCGCTGGGCTAACAAAGTACTTGTTTGAGCTTGCGTGGGTGTGTCTCTCTCCACCTATGAAGCAGCACATACACGCCCTCTGTCTCACCAGCCTATGGATGGATTGCAGCAGGTATTTGAAGGCGCTTCCTACCACAGGAAGATGCCTGAGCAACCTCATTGTTTTAGCTTGTCTATCTCCAAGTGCTAAGGTTTCTTTCTTGTCTGCTTTGCTGTGTACCGGACCTTGCTTATTGAACTCCTGGACTTTGCCTGTTTGACGCCTGTCCCTGACTTCTGATCTAGTTTATAGACTTTGTTTACCGCCTGTCTCTGACCTCGGACTTCACTTACTGACTTTGATTGATTGCCACCTGTCCAGACCCTGAACCTCTTGGCCACGCACATACCCTCGGTGCTGCCGAGTACTCTGACCCCCTGGTCAGCTGCCATTGACTCGGGGATTGCTCTGAAGTAGCCCCTTGCAACTGCCCTAAAGGCCCAAGCCTATGCTCACCATCAGAGGCGCTAGTGAAGACCAGGTAGTGGCTTAGTTACGCCACTCCAAAGTATACCCAGTCAGTGGCGCAGTTGGTCCACATCCGCTTACAACAACATATCACTAAATGAAATATACTATTACATTCAGCTGAGCTAGGCCCACAAGGCATTGTGCCTGGTTTCCTGGTGACATATTCCCTTTAACAATACTTTATATGGTTTAGTGTTCTAAGCCATATGTTCTGCCCGGCAGGGTTTAACTTTGATTCTATTTCACGTCTGTCTACTGGGATTATCTCTACAGCAAGTAGTGGAGGAGCCAACCCGGAAGGAGGCCATTTTAGATTTAGTATTCACAAATGGGAATTTGGTATGTGATATTACTGTAGGGGAAAGCTTGGTATCTAGTGATCACCAGTCAGTGTGGTTTACTATAAGTACAGTGACTGAGTCACACCACACAAAAACAGAAGTTTTAGATTTTAGAAAAACTGACTTTTCTAAAATTAGATTAGTGGTATACGAGTCCCTATCAGACTGGAACTGTTTCATTGGAGTCCAGGAGAAATGGGACTACTTAAAAGTGGCACTATTGAAGGCAACAGAAAATTGCATTAGTCTTGTCAGTAAAAGCAAAAAAAGGAAGAGACCACTGTGGTACTCAGCAGAAGTGGCCAAAATCATTAAAAACAAAAAGATAGCATTTAGGAATTATAAAAAAAAAAAAAGGATGACAGGCAAATTTATAAGATTAGGCAGAGAGAGGCTAAACAAGTTATAAGAGCTTCTAAAGCACACGCAGAAGAGAAATTAGCTCAGTCAGGGAAAAAAGGCGATAAGGCATTCTTCAGATACATAAATGAAAAAAGGAAACTAAAACAAGGAATTACCAAATTAAAAACAAAAGAAGGAAGGTATATAGAAGAAGATATAGAACTAGCTGACTGCCTCAATGAATACTTCTGTTCAGTTTTTACAAAGGAAAATGAAGGAGAAGGACCTCAGTTAGGAAAGAAGACTAATGAATCTTTTGATGCATGTGTCTTTACAGAGGAAGAGGTTCTAAGTCAACTGTCTAAAATTAATACAAATAAGTCACAGGGGCCTGATGGGATACACCCAAAGCTATTAAAAGAGCTCAGCGGTGAACTAGCAAAACCATTAACAGATTTATTTAACCAATCACTGGCAACAGGAGTCGTCCCAGAAGATTGGAAATTAGCAAATCTTGTGCCCATTCACAAGAAAGGTAGTAGGGAGGAATCGGGCAACTATAGGCCAGTAAGCCTGACATCAATAGTGGGGAAATTAATGGAAACATACTTAAGGAGAGGATTGTGGAACATCTAAAATCCCATGGATTGAAAGATGAAAAACAGCATGGGTTTACTTCAGGGAGATCATGTCAAACTAATCTTATATGTTGATGTTCCTGGAGGGATACACCAAATGGAAAAGGACTTAGGAAAACTAGAGGAATGGTCAAAAATCTGGCAACTAAAATTTTATGTTGATAAGTGCAAGATAATGCACCTGGGACGTAAAAACCCAAGAGCAGAATATAAAATCAGTGATACAGTCCTAACCTCAGTATCTGAGGAAAGGGATTTAGGAGTTATTATTTCAGAAGACTTAAAGGTAGGCAGACAATGTCATAGAGCAGCAGGAAATGCTAGCAGAATGCTTGGGTGTATAGGGAGAGGAATTACCAGTAGAAAGAGGGAGGTGCTCATGCCGCTCTACAGAGCACTGGTGAGACCTCATTTGGAGTATTGTGCTCAGTACTGGAGACCATATCTCCAGAAGGATATTGATACTTTGGAGAGAGTTCAAAGAAGAGCTACTAAACTGGTACATGGATTGCAGGATAAAACTTACCAGGAAAGATTAAAGGACCTTAACATGTATAGCTTGGAAGAAAGACGAGACAGAGGGGATATGATAGAAACTTTTAAATACATAAAGGGAATCAACAAGGTAAAAGAGGAGAGAATATTTAAAAGAAGTAAAACTGCTACAAGAGGACATAGTTTTAAATTTGAGGGGCAAAGGTTTAAAAGTAATATCAGGAAGTATTACTTTACTGAGAGAGTAGTGGATGCATGGAATAGCCTTCCTACAGAAGTGGTAGCTGCAAATACAGTGGAGGAGTTTAAGCATGCATGGGATAGGCATAAGGCCATCCTTCATATAAGATAGGGCCAGGGGCTATCCATAGTATTTAGTATATTGGGCAGACTAGATGGGCCAAATGGTTCTTATCTGCCGACACATTCTATGTTTCTATGTTTTCAGAATTTCTGTGGTGATTGATGTAGTAATAGCACCATCTAGTGGTGTTACATTGCACCTTGCTTTTCTTGTTTCAAAGACTGCTGTATTGTAGGTGGTGCAAAGCATTGTGGGAGTGCAAAGCATGCTGGGAAAGAGAACTCTCTAGGACACAGTATAGAGCTGTCCTCCTGCATATTTCCTTCTTAAACTCCTCCATCCTGGTAAAAGCATATCTGGTAAGAGATCTATCTTTGTTTCAGGGACATTAGGTTATGCAGAGCTGTTCAGCTGGTTATCATTGTCACTCAGGGAATTGTTAATTCTGTTAGGCAGCCATTTTACCATGTGCTTCAGTGTTATGCAAATGTTACAGTCCATGCTATTCTATATACTTATTCATGTTATTTGTATTCTTACAGTTTTACCAATCAATTGATCAATCATCAAATACTCCTGTTTTGCCAATAAACAAGTTAGACTAGAAAGAACAGTCCTCTTTTTTGGAAGACAGGAATTGTTTATGCCGAATGTCAGACTGCACACTGCGTGAACGTGTATGAAGACAGAACACCATATAATCTAAGGTTAGCTTTAGTGTTTGAAGAGGTAGCACAACATCCATAAGTGCATGGTGCTGTATCACTTTGCAGTGGAGATTATCTTTCACCGAATACCATTTAAATCAGCAATACCTTGACTTGGTTTTGTTTAGGGAAGAATATAGGATTAGCACTCCACAATCAGGTGAAACTCTGGATCTGGCTGAGCACAGCGTGACACATGTTTTATTATGTGGAAAGTACTTTATTTTATAAAGGACAGTGAGTATATGGAATAAAAAATCCTTTCATCTGAGCAGTTGAAGCATTCTGCTCTGTTCTCTTCCCTTTTTTTATCCTCAGGGAGCACAGAATAATTATTTAAGCCAAAGGGAAAGTGAAATACCATATACCACAATGGTGAGTAACATTTGTTGGACAGTGTCACATTGTGTTTCCAGTGTTTAGCCACAGAGTATTCCGAAACGATAATAAAGAAATAACTATAGATTCTTTCTACCCTATGTTAACTACACTGCATTCAGGAGGTCTGCTGTCCCCCACTTCCTATTCTTGGATCTTGTAATATACAGTACTGTGAAAAAGTTTAAGGCAGGTGTGGAAAAAATGCTGCAAAATGAGAATACTTATAACACCTACACAACTTGGGCACTTTAGTGATTAATATACTGTGTGGCATGGAATACATAAACACAAACAGAAGAAAAAAAAATCTGTTCCACATCTCAAAATCAAGTATGATGGGCAGCATAAAACTGGTGACAGATTCGCTTTAAATATTTGGGTGTCCTTTATATCATCATTAGTCATTTTAGTTCTTCATATATCAAGCATGCCCACTGGTGTCTGGCTATATTCAGATATATGTGTTTGACTAAATCCTAAATCCGGTATTTGTTTTGGGTTTTGTTGTTATGAGTGCATACACCGATATTCATACAGTATTAAATATTTAAAATATAAAATTATTCATGTATCAGTTGTGTTCTATATGTTGGTGTTATGATATCATTCAATTTTAGTTTAAGGTTTATGTTTATTTTTTATACCTACCGTAAATTGGTAATCCCACTTTTGAACATCATTCAAAAATAGCAAATTTATTTATCTTGCTTATGTAAGAAAAAGGCACCATGCAAGCCCAAAAAACACGATTATGAATGAGATTGTGTAAATAAAACCTTCGGAATTGCTCCAAGGTTTTTCAATCCAGATCTTGTGCCTTGATGGTTCCCGATCAGGGGTGCACCTCCAAAGAGGCCAGGTGAGGCAGCTGCCTTAGGTTACGAGACCTAGAGACAAGCGGGGTAGTAGCAGGGCCATGAGAAATGAATGCTTCCATTGTGGAAGTGCTCATCTCTCCATATTCACCTGTATGCCTTGAACAGTAGGGCAGGGAGGGGTGTTTTTGCCTCAGGCAGCAGAAAGGCTTGGTGCACCCCTGTTCCCGATAGTTGCATTGAATATCCATTACTCTTCTTGACATTCATAACTGACTAACTCTTTCCCCAAGTGAGGTTGGCATCCTATGCTAGGGATCTGGATATTGGTTGCTTATATTCCCAACACAACTACTATAGTATTGTGACTACTTTAGCACAATGTGAGATGGTGAGCCTTCAGAACCTATTTATTTGCATCTAATTCATTCATGTGAACATACTGTACTTTCCCTAGGAGTACTTTTTATCATTTTCTCTCTACCTTTTACTTGGTACAGTGGAGTTTGGAAAAGGAGAAGTAAGGATTGGTAACCACAAGCCCAACAGATTATTAAAGGCATCTGGGGTCTGCCAGCCTATTTCGATTATGGAGAAAGATTTACCTGACTCTTTTAAACCCCTTCCAGTAGTAGGATTAATGAAGAGGGTCTGGGTAAAAGTTAGCGAAATTCTGGGTGTTCAGGAACTATTGGACCTGTCTCCTGTTTGGAATAACCCTCATTTAACCGCCTCCGGACCGCCTAACGCAGATGTGCGGTCCGGAGGCGGCAGCGCTGCGCACAGTCACGCATATACGCGTCATCTCGCGAGACGCGAGATGACGCGAATATGCGCATGCGCAGTTCGCGCCGGCATTTCGTAGAGGGGGGTCGGGTCACCAGCCTGTCAGCCAATGATCGCGGCTGGCAGGCTGGCGATTTTTAAAAAAACCAATCAAAGGCCAGATATCAGATCATATTAGTAAATATGATCTGATATATGGCTGCCTGCTCCTCTGCTGGTTCTTTTCGTCGGTTGGATCCAGCAGAGGAGCAGGCTTCACAGTGAGTACACCAAACAGCACACTTTAGCCCCAGATCACCCCCCTGAACCCCAATTAACCCTTTGATCACCCCTTTGTCAATCACTAGTGAAAGAAAAAAAGTGATCAGTGTAAACTGTCACTTTTTTTTTTCACTGGTATTGACCGTTAGGTTTTAGGTATAGTTTAGGCCCCTTGGTTAGGTAGTTAGCGATCAGTTAGCGCCCAGCCCACCGCACCGCAGTCCGTTATTCGCTGATTAGCGTATCGCTAATCAGCATTTGTACTTTTATAGTATCTGGAAGTGATCAAAACTGATCACGGTCAGATCTATAATAGTATTAGTGTCACCTTAGTTCGCCCTCCACCCAAAACGCAGTGTTTGCCCGATCAGGCCTGATCGGTCGCCCACACGTGCGTTCGCCCACACCCGCCCCACCGCAGTGACAAAAAAAAATTTTTTTTTTTGGTTCACTGCACAATCACTTTACACGCACTGCGGCGATAAAAAAAATCAGTTTTGATATTTTTTATCAACCGCAGCGGCCTCCGGTACTTCGCTAGCCTCCCCTTTGTAAGACAGGCTTGCTTTTTTTTTCTTGGGTAGTCTCAGGGAATACCCCTAAATTTAGTTGCCCACATGTCTAACAGGGGGTATTCTTCTGAAGAGGCCTACAGGCTTCTGACCCAGTCGGATGAGGAGTGGGAACCCTCATCTGATGAATCCAGCGGGTCAGAATACGAACCTGTAGAAAGCAGTGGCTCTCTGACCCAAAGTTCGGACGAGGAGGCTGAGGTCCCTGATACCACCAGGCGTACCCGGCCCCGTGTTGCTAGACCACAGGTTGCGCAGGATCCGCTTCAAGAGCAGCAGAGTGGGGCTGGTGCTGTCGGATTACGTGGTGAGACATACACCAGCAGCCCAGCCCTCCCTGGACCTAGTACCAGCACTGCCGTACAACCTGGTGAAGTAGCGAGCACCAGAAGGGCAGTTGAAGCTGGTACGGTGGCACGTGCAGTAGTGACCCCGTCGCAGCCACCGCAAAGACGTGCCCGTAGAGCCCCTAGAATCCCAGAGGTGCTGGCAAACCCTGATTGGCAGTCCCCAACTTCAGCCGCACCCGTAGTTTTCCCTTTCACTGCCCAGTCTGGAGTTCGGGTTGAGACAGCTCAGATCGGTTCGGCCCTGGGATTTTTTGAGCTGTTCTTGACTGCGGAGCTTTTAGACATAGTTGTGGCCGAAACAAACAGATATGCCACACAATTTATCACCGCTAACCCGGGAAGCTTTTATGCCCAGCCTTTCCGGTGGAAACCAGTCCAAGTTTCCGAAATTAAAACTTTTCTGGGCCTCCTCCTCAACATGGGCCTGACAAAAAAGCATGAATTGCGGTCATATTGGTCCACGAACCCGATTCATCACATGCCCATGTTCTCTGCTGCTATGTCCAGGGCACGTTTTGAGGCCATCCTGCATTTCCTGCACTTTAGTGACAACACCGCCTCCCGTCCCAGGGGCCACCCTGCTTTTGACCGGCTCCACAAAATTCGGCCCCTCATAGACCATTTCAACCAGAAATTTGCAGATATTTATACCCCAGAGCAAAACATCTGCGTAGACGAGTCCCTGATACATTTTACCGGGCGCCTTGGCTTCAAACAATACATCCCAAGCAAGCGCGCCCGGTATGGGGTCAAATTGTATAAGCTCTGTGAAAGGGCCACAGGCTATACCCACAAATTTCGGATCTATGAGGGAAAAGATCAGACCCTGGAGCCGGTCGGTTGCCCTGACTACCTGGGGAGCAGTGGGAAGACAGTTTGGGACTTGGTGTCACCCTTATTCGGCAAGGGGTACCATCTTTATGTGGACAATTTTTACACAAGTGTGGCCCTCTTTAGGCATTTGTTTCTAGAACGGATTGGCGCCTGTGGTACCGCGCGAACTAGTCGCGCGGGCTTCCCCCAACGGCTCGTTACCACCCGTCTTGCAAGGGGGCAGAGGGCCGCACTGTGTAACGAAGAACTGCTCGCGGTGAAATGGAGAGACAAGCGTGACGTTTACATGCTCTCCTCCATTCACGCAGACACGACAATACAAATTGAGCGAGCAACCCGTGTCATTGAAAAGCCCCTCTCAGTCCACGACTATAACCTCCACATGGGAGGGGTGGACTTCAATGACCAGATGTTGTCTCCGTATTTAGTTTCCCGCAGAACCAGACGCTGGTATAAGAAGGTGTCTGTATATTTAATTCAATTGGCTCTGTACAATAGTTTTGTTCTCTACAGTAAGGCTGGGAGAACTGGATCCTTCCTCAAATTTCAGGAAGAGATCATCGAGAACCTCCTGTACCCAGGAGATTCCGTGGCCCCATCCACCAGTGTAGTTAGCCGTCTACACGAGCAACATTTCCCCAATGTCGTTCCTGGTACCTCAACCCAACAGTCACCCCGAAAAAGATGTCGTGTCTGTAGCAGGAGTGGAATAAGGCGTGACGCCCGCTATTTCTGTCCTGACTGTCCTGACCACCCTGCCCTATGCTTTGGAGAGTGTTTCCGGAAGTACCACTCACAGGTACACTATTAGCATAGGGATCATCTCACCAGGATAGGCACACAGGGCTATTAGGGCCCATTCACTCACTGCTGCTGCAAACGTCTCCTTTCACATGGGACAAAGTGCATAACGCACTTCGCCACATCTTTGGGCGATTTGCGCTTTGCACATTGACCCATGGGGAAGGAGAGGTTTGTTCTATAAAGGTAAAAAACAAAAAAAAAAAAAAAAACACCAGTAAGCAAAAAGGTTAATGTTCAGTTAAAAAGTTAAAGTTACATGTTCTGTTGCAAAGTTAATAAAATTATTGCGTTGTGGCCTGGTTTTTTCTTTTCTTTTTTTTTTTGTCTTTTTACCTTCCAGGTGGACCAACCGATCGACCAGCTGCAGCACCGATGTGCATTCTGACAGAAGCATTGCGCTGCTGTCAGATTACACGCAAGTCGGTGTATGCGGCGCTGCAAGACGGGATTTTCTCCTCTGCAGTAACAGATATGTTTGCCGAGGCATACGAGCTGAGGAGGAGGCGGCGTTCCTATGCTTTGGCAAACACTTTGTATATATATATATATATATATAAAAAAATCCCGGCAATGATTTATTCATCCACATCGATTGATGTGAATGGAGAAATCTGGTTTGCCAGGGCATACGAGCTAAGTGGGTATGGATGTAGGGCGGAGCTCCTATGTCCTGGCAGACGCCTTTCCCCTCCATCTTTTTTTTTTGGCAGAGATTTTTTCATCCACATTGATCGATGCGAATGAAGAAATCTGTGCCGTTCATTTTTTTCTTTCAGCCCAGAGGCTGAACGGAAAAAAAAATCTCATTACCTGTATGCTCAATATAAGGAGAATAGCAGAAACTCCTAATGCTGGCCATACATGTAATGATTGCGGAGACCCTCAAATGCCAGGGCAGTACAAACACCCCACAACTGACCCCATTTTGGAAAGAAGACACCCCAAGGTATTTGCTGAGGGGCATAATGAGTCCATGAAAGATTAAAATTTTTGTCCTAAGTTAGCGGAAAGTGAGACTTTGTGAGAAAAAACAAAAAAAAAATCAATTTCCGCTAACTTATGCGGAAAAAAAAAAATTCTATGAACTTGCCAGGCCCCTCATTGGATACCTTGGGGTGTCTTCTTTCCAAAGTGGGGTCACATGTGGGGTATTTATACTGCCCTGGCTTTTTAGGGGCCCTAAAGCGTGAGAAGAAGTCTGGGATCCAAATGTCTAAAAATGCCCTCCTAAAAGGAATTTGGGCACCTTTGCGCATCTAGGCTGCAAAAAAGTGTGACACATCTGGTATCGCCGTACTCAGGAGAAGTTGGGGAATGTGTTTTGGGGTGTCATTTTACATATACCCATGCTGGGTGAGAAAAATATCTTGGTCAAATGCCAACTTTGTATAAAAAAAATGGGAAAAGTTGTCTTTTGCCAAGATATTTCTCTCACCCAGCATGGGTACATGCAAAATGACACCCCAAAACACATTCCCCAACTTCTCCTGAGTACGGCGATACCAGATGTGTCACACTTTTTTGCTGCCAAGGTGGGCAAAGGGGTACATATTCCAAAGTTCACCTTTCAGATTTTGCAGGCCATTTTTTACACATTTTGATTGCAAGGTACTTCTCACACATTTGGGCCCCTAAATTGCCAGGGCAGTATAACTATGCCACAAGTGACCCCATTTTGGAAAGAAGACACCCCAAGGTATTCTGCGAGGGGCATGGTGAGTTCCTAGAATTTTTTAATTTTTGTCGCAAGTTAGTGGAATATGAGACTTTGTAAGAAAAAAATAATAAAAAAAATCATCATCATTTTCCGCTAACTTGTGACAAAAAATAAAAAGTTCTATGAACTCACTATGCCCATCAGCGAATACCTTAGGGTGTCTACTTTCCTAAATGGGGTCATTTGTGGGGGTTTTCTACTGTTTGGGCATTGTAGAACCTCAGGAAACATGACAGGTGCTCAGAAAGTCAGAGCTGTTTCAAAAAGCGGAAATTCACATTTTTGTACCATAGTTTGTAAATGCTATAACTTTTACCCAAACCATTTTTTTTTGCACAAACATTTTTTTTTTATCAAAGACATGTAGAACAATAAATTTGGCGAAAAATTTATATATGGATGTCGTTTTTTTTGCAAAATTTTACAGCTGAAAGTGAAAAATTTCATTTTTTTGCAAAAAAATCGTTACATTTTGATTAATAACAAAAAAAGTAAAAATGTCAGCAGCAATAAAATACCACCAAATGAAAGCTCCATTAGTGAGAAGAAAAGGAGGTAAAATTCATTTGGGTGGTAAGTTGCATGACCGAGCGATAAACGGTGAAAGGAGTGTAGTGCCGAAGTGTAAAAAGTGCTCTGGTCATGAAGGGGGTTTCACCTAGCGGGGCTGAAGTGGTTAATAGAATTGTCTAAACTGCAGGGATTTTCTGATTAGGAACGTAAAGGACTATGGAATTTAGGTCAACTATATTCACAAGGTATCCAAAAACAATTTGCACAACTTTGCACTAAATATGGCCTAGTGTCTACCCATTTTTATAAATACCTTCAGTTAAGGCACGCTATCAGTTCGCAGGATAAAGTATGTCCCCTACAATTTGCATCACATCTCATGCTTAAAAAACTGATAGAACCAGGCCCTGTAAAAGGAGCTATTTCGGATGCTTATAATACTTTGCTATATGAGCAGCTGAAAAAAATATCGGCTCAAAGTTAAGTTAAAGTAGGAAAGGGATGTGTGGGCCCCATCTCAGACAGCCAATGGGAAGAAGTCCTTGCACAGATTCCTACTCTAACCCCTAGCGAAGCGGCTAGACTGTCTCAACTCTATATGATACACAGGGTATATAGAACTCCAATCTTTTTATGGAAGGTGGGATATAGATCTGACTCCAAGTGTCCGAAATGTGGGGAAGAAGGGGCCGGATTGCTCCATATGCTGTGGAATTGCAGTGTGCTACAGGGCTATTGGACAGATATAATCAATTTATTAAACAAAATTTATAGCGCTAATTATAAACTGGATCCTAGGTTTTGCTTGCTTGGTATGTTAGATTCGGATAACTTGCCACCAAATGTTACAATCAGAATCAACAGAATCTTATATCAGGCACGCAAAACCCTAGCTGCTAAATGGATACAGCCGCTTCCCCCGAGCATATCGGAATTCATTATCAGAATGAATACAGTCATAAGATTGGAAAGAGAAGTATACATGAAGCGTAATTGCATGTCGAAATTTGATACCGTTTGGGGCCCCTGGATTTACAGATCTGGAGTTTGTAGTACATGGCTAACTAGTCTGAGGATCTTCTCGGGCTAGCCCGGGAGGGGAGAGATTGGGCTGATTGTGTTTGCTTAAGCTTAGTGTGCTGAAGCTTTATAGTGCATAGGTGATATCCTGGTCCGTTACTAAAACAAATAGGTCTTACACATGTTTATGCTTATCTACTCACAACAAGGTCTCACAGTGGGTGGGGGGGGAGTTTGGTTGTTGGATCTTTATGTTAAGGATCCTGTTTATTGACTATCCTTTTTTGTACAATTAGTATTTTTGCACTGTGTTGAACATAATATATGACACATGAATTTTGTAAAATGATATTGTTTATTTTTACAAAATAAAAATGTATCTGATTTAAAAAAAAAAAAGGCAGATGCCCAACATTTTATTATAAGGCAAACACATTAGAGGATGAGGCAGATGCATATTCTTCTCTTTCATCCAAGTCTGGACTCTCTATGATAGCATGGTTTGTGAGCAAGTTATGGATAAACCTGTACAAAGAAGAAATTATTAGCATTCGGTCAAAAACAAACCTTTATTTTAGTCTAGAATTTGAAACGACAGGAAAAGGGGAGTTCATATTGGCAGCACTGGGGTCCTGGATTTGAATACAACCAACTGCATGCAGTTTATATTCTCCCTGTGTTTGCTAGGATATTCTCTGGGGTCTCTGATTTCTTCTCACACTCCAAAAATCTACTGGTTAACTTGGAAATGAGATTGTGATCTCCAATGGGGACAGGGACCTATGTAAGTAACAGGAGGTCCTCTAGACAGTAAATGGAGCTGTGGTAGTCCAACTCTGTACACTGGGAAGTTTTTGGAACTGCAACTACCACTTATTGATGATAGCAGTGATTGCCGGCTGTCGGAAACCTTACCGATCTGACATTCAGCAACACTGAACGTAGTCAGGATGCATAGCAACTAGCTCTTCCTCCCTGCATAGTCCCTCACATACAACCACAGAGATACATATAGTATGCAATGTCGTCCCTACAATTTTCTTCTCCAATATCTATAGCTATATACTTTATATTTATTATTTAAAAGTAGGGATGAACGAACGAAGGGTGTCTGGACTGCTTGACCTGCTTCTCTATGAAATCACTATGCTGACACTAAGAGGAGAGAGGGGGCAGAGAAGCTACTGAGCATGTGGGTCCATTAATGAATGCAGGAGAAGGTAGAACAGAATAATAAATAGCAGGGAGCGCTACATAAAAAAATGTAATATACATTTAAAAAAATATATATTTTTATTGCATGCATATTGGATAATCCCTTTAATGGTAGGGCAGCCCCACCAAATCTCATGCCTCTGTCCATTTGAAAACCTTAACATTTTAAAAGCATATATGCCAAATAATCCTTGATACCATTGGCTTTCTCTAAACTCTAGAAATTTAGGTTTTAAATTTGCTATCTGTCATTCTTAAAAAGAAACACTTCCCACTTAGCAATCCCACACACATTATACAAGGCATAATTACAGCACTGAGCAATGAGAACTAAGGATGCTGTAGGTGTTGTTCCTGTTGAATTTGCCAGTTGCACCACCAGCTTTTATTACTCATTTGATAACAGAAAATGCAATATCTAATCTTAAGCGCACAATGGATTGGAATAGTGAAAACAATCAGTCTGCACATAAATTCATTACCTCACACAGTGGCATTATGTGCTCGTGTTATTTTAGGCATTCATCTATATTATGTCTGGCTATTCATCTTTGCCAACAGGAAATACTATTCATAGCACCCAAATTATTGACCTTGTTATAACATGATGAATGGACAAAGCATAGGTGACTGGTTCCACAATAATCCTGCATGATTCTTAAAAAATATTCTCATACATGTGCAAAAAATACATGTCTTTGAATGTTAGTAAAGCTGGTTAATACATAAAGCATTCATTGAAGGGGTTGTCTCATCTCAGACAATGGGGTAATATCGCTAGGATATGCCCCCATTGCCTTACAGGTGTGGGTCCCACCGCTGGAACCCGCATCTATATCGGGAACGGAGCACCGCAAGGTGGTGGCTGGAGGACTCCGGTCCAGCCACCACTAAGCTCTCTCCCCACAGAAGAGAATGGGAGCGCACCGCGCATGGCTGGCCACCACTCCCATTCAATTCTATGGGCCCAATGGAAATAGCCGAGCCAGCGCTCAGCTATTTTCGGTGGCCCCGTAGAAAATGAATGGAGGGCAGCTGCAAAAGTGCAATGCGCTCTACACCACTTTCGGGGCTCCGTTATCAATATAGGTGTGGGTCCCAGTGGTGGGGGTCCTAGCGATATGCCCCCATCGTCTGTGATGAGACAACCCCTTTAAAAGTGTTGTCCATGATTTAAAAAAACATGGCTGCTTTCTTCCAGAAACAGCACTACCCCTGTCCACAGGATGTATGTGGTATTGCAGCTTTTCCCCATTGACTGCAATGGAGCCATGTTGCAATAAAAGCAGGGTAGGGTAAGGCAGGATGGGGTTGAGGGACCACCGTCCAAAAGATAGGCGCAGCTCCAAGAGGTGGGACTTGCATTTATCTGACATCTACAGCATATCTGCTCTGTACATTTCTTTAACCCTTTCCTGGGGCCAGTTTTCACTTTCCTACCCAGGCCATTTTTGCAAATCTGACATGTGTCACTTTATGTGGTAATAACTTTAAAACGCTTTTACTTATACAGGCCATTCTGAGATTGTTTTCTCATCGCATATTGTACTTCATGACAATGGTAAAATTGAGTCAAAATATTTCATTTTTAATTTATAAAAAAATGTAAATTTACAAAAAATGTCTCTACTACTAAATTTCCAAATGTAAATTTCTCTACTCTTATAATAGATAGTAATAACTCCAAAAATAGTTATTACTTTACATTCCCCATATGTCTACTTCATGTTTGGATTATTTTGAAAATTACATTTTATTTTTTTGGGGACGTTAGAAGGCTTAGAAGTTTAGACGCAAATCTTCAAAAATTTCCAAAACCCACTTTTTAAGGACTAGTTCAGGTCTGAAGTCACTTTGTGAGGCTTACATAATAGAAACCACCCAAAAATGACCCCATTTTAGAAACTATGCCCCTCAAGGTATTCAAAACAGATTTTACAAACTTTGTTAGCCCTTTAGGTGTTCCACAAGAATGAATGGAAAATGGAGATGAAATTTCAGAATTTCACTTTTTTGGCAGATTTTGCAGAAATTGCTTTTTTAAACCGTTTTCTTTTTTTACGGTGCTCACCTGAGGGGTTAGGTCATGTGATATTTTTATAGAGCAGGTCTTTATATACACGTGGCAATACCTAATATGTCTACTTTTATTAATTTAAGTTTTACACAATAATATTTTTAAAACAAAAATAAATCATGTTTTAGTGTCTCCATAGTCTGAGAGCCATAGTTTTTTTATTTTTTGGGTGATTGTCTTAGGTATGGGCTCATTTTTTGCAGGATGAGATGAAGGTTAGATTAGTACTATTTTGGGGGGCATGAGCTTTTTTGATCGCTTGGTGTTGCACTTTTAGTGATGTAAGGTGACCCAAAAAAGTTTTTGGTCAGTTTTTTTTTTTTATGGTGTTCACCTGAGGGGTTAGGTCATGTGATATTTTTATAGAGCCGGTCGATACGGACGCGGTGATGCCTAATATGTCTACTGTTTTTATTATTTTTTAAATGAATTTTATTTTGGGAAAAGGACGCTCTTTTTTTATTTTTTACTTGAAACATAATTTTTTTGTGAAACTTTATTTTTTAACTTTTTTTATCACTTTATTTTTTGTCCCACTCTGGGACTTTAACTTAAAAGGTCTGATCCCCTTTACAATGCATCACAATACTTCTGTATTGTGATGCATTGGCTGTAAGTGTATTATCAGTGTAATACACTTACAGCCTGGATCTCACAGGCTTACAGGAAGGCAGCTACAATGCCTAAGGAAGGCATCGGTCTGCCTTCCCTGCCATCGGGTCCCCGTCACAGCAGCGCGGGGACCCGATTGAAGCTCTCTCCCTCCCTCCACACATCGCACGTGTGCGGTCAGCACGGACCGCGTTACATCAAGGGTTAACGCGCCGGCATCTGTATTTTCAACGATGCCGGCGCATACAGCAGGGGTCCGGATATCAGTCACTATCGGACCCCTGCTACTGATCGGGCGGGCGCAGCTCCTGCATCCACCCGATCAGCCCACCGTAAGCCCATAGTACGGCACTGGGCGGCAAGTCACGTCCTGCTGCCCTGTACTGTACTGTTATGCCTCTGGTCGGGAAGGGGTTAAAGGGGTCATCAGTATCTGATCAGTGGGCAGTGGGCACCCAGGACCTCACCGATCAGCTGTTTTGAGAAGGCACCGGTGCTCCTGTGCGCGTTGTGGCCTTCTCGCAGCTTACTAATCATTGAAGTAAACAGGGCTGAGCTCAATACCAAGCACAGCTTCTATACTATGTACTGAGCTGTGCTTGGTAAGTTGCGAGAAGATCTGAGCACTCACAGGAGCACCGGTGCCTTCTCAAAACAGCAGATCAGCGGGGTCCTGGGTGTCGGACCTCCACCTATCAGATACTGATCGCCTATCCTGAGGATAGGTCATTAGTATCAAAATCTCAGTGAACCCCTTTAAGGTGGTGGTGCAGACATGTTTACAAGTGTTGCTGGGGATACAAAAGATTTTTTTTCTTCTGCCACCCAAACTAGTATGAAAAAGAATGATTCTGTAAATTGATATAATTAATATGCACAGTGGAGCATTTGGAAATAATTTTGCTTACAAGAGGTTTTCTTTTAAAGCTTTCATCTTTCATTGACATCATTTATGTAAAAGCTCTTGTTAGTGTACAGGGAAATAGGCTTCCAGTTTATACTGTAAACATGCTTTATGTAGGTATATGAGGTTTTTATAAATTGTGTCGTACTCCACCTGAGTCCTTAGGTATAGAAGCCTCCTTTCCTAGAACATTGCTTCTGGTGGCTACAATATCTCCATACATACAGTTGTGGACCTAGCTTTTCTGCTGCCTGCGGAGATTGAAATGGTAGTACCCCCACCCCCCTTCACACTGATTACATACAACTGAACTAAAGATTTACATACGATATGTCATATTCACATGCAGTGGAGAAAAGGGTCCTATATGTCACAGAAGTGTACAGAAAACTCCATGGCAATATCCAAGGTGGCACATTTGGAATTTACTGCATATTTTTGGGCAGGTTCCTCTCGCCTTCTGTACCAGCCTATTATTTGTCTCATCAGGAGTGTAGCTACAGGAGAAGTAGGGGGAAGCAGCTGTTTTTGGGGCCCGAACTCATAAGGGGCCCATTCAGGAGGAGGACTAAAATATTTTAATGTCAGGGCCCACTCAACAATATTTTAAAATTACATTATGTACCGAGACACTGTAGAAAACTGATCGAGCAAATGCCATGCCTTGTCTGAGAGTGCGATCTTGACTAGCCACAGGAGCCGGGGTTGCACGAGAGGAGGGGGTAGCGAAGAAGTAGCAGGGGAGGAGGGGGCCATTTAAAAATTTGCTGTGGGATGCAGTCATTTCTAGTTACACCACGGTGTCTCATGTTTATCGTATTTTTAAGATTATGTTTGTGTAACCGCCTCTTGATGTACAGTGCCATGAAATTAATGGTGCTTTCAATTAAATTATAATTAATAAGAAGAATAATTTTTGTGACTCCTCAGAAGAAAACGTGTAATAATACAGTATCTTTTGTGGTCATTGTTAATTGGAAGGGTTAGTGGTCTATGGAAGTGTCAAGTACAGTCCTCAAACTGTGGGTCAGATCCCCAAAACAAGAAAAGACTCCTGACTAAACTACATAGTAAATTCAGACCATGGAGTTAAAAATAAGTTTGAACTCCTTATAGTTAATAACGCGACTATCCAGCAATTCCGGATCCAGAGAACTCCGACAGATTGTTCTCTGCTGGAACAGCCTGCCAAAATGCTGTGCCGCAAATGTGAAACTAGCCTTAGTTGTCCCTAACAACCAGTCAGATTCCACCTTTCTTTTCAGAGGTAGAACCTAATTGGTTGCTATAGGCATCTAAGCCAGATTTACATTAGACTAGTTTTGATAAATCTCCCCCTATGTGTGAACCAGTCTTAGATTCACATCCATGACTGCTCAAAAAAACATTCTTTTGGATCCTCACCATAAAAACTAAATTTGTCAGAATTTTTGCTGCTTTCCATAAAAAAAAGCCAAACAGCTTCTGCAAAAGTAATAGTGTTCCTCAACCAAAAGCCTTTCCTTTATGTTTAACCATTTTTCCTTTCATTTTTTTTAAGGGAATTTGTCATCTCCAAAACTAAAGAAAGCAGTGTATAGTGTAAATATTCACATTCTGATGTTGTGCTCCCACAAACCGGCAGCAATATTTATTGAGACAACTGCTCCTGGAGTCCTCCCCATTATGTGCGTGCATTTGTGAGTCCTCTCATATCCATTTTACTGCAGATTGTTGGAGCACAGTGTAGAAATGAGAGTATGAAGATAGGAATTACATAATCAGACTCAACACCACTTACACTTTACACCGCTTACTCTAGTTTAGGGGGTGTTTCAGAGCTGACAATTTCCTTTAGGGTCCATTCACACGTCCGCAATTCTGTTCCGCATTTTGAGGAACGGAATTGCGGACCCATTTATTTCTATAGGGCTGCACGACGTGGTGCCCGAATCTGGAATTGCGGACCCGAAAAAAATTGAACATGTCCTATTCTTGTCCGATTGCTAGAGGAGAAGATGGGTGCTGCAGTTTGTTTTAACTGATGATCTATCCTCTGGATAGATCATCAGCATCTGACCGGCGGGGGTCTAACACTCAGGACCCCTGCCGATCAGCTGTTTGAGAAGGCAGCAGCACTCCAGCAGCGCCGTGGCCTTCTCACTGTTTACCGCTGGCCCAGTGACGTCACGACTAGTATCAACTGGCCTGGGCAGGGCTAAACTCCATTGACTTGAATAAAGCTTAGCCCCGCCCAGGCCAGTTGATACTAGTCGTGACGTCACTGGGCCAGTGGTAAACAGTAAGAAGGCCGCAGCGCTGCTGGAGCGCTGCTGCCTTCTCAAACAGCTGATCGGTGGGGGTCCCGGGTGTCGGACCCTCGCCGGTCAGATGCTGATGATCTATCCACAGGATAGATCATCAGTTAAAACAAACTGTAGAAAAAGTGCCAGTATATATTGCCATGCGCTGTAGGCATATATCCTCACCAAACTGGAAAAAGTTATGTGTTAGGATAAGGGTCCATTCACACGTCCGCAATTCTGTTCCCCATATTGCGGAACGGAATTGTGGACCCATTCAATTCTATGGGGCCACACTATGTGCTGTCCGGATCCGCACTTCCAGGTCTGCAATTCCGTTCCCGAAAAAAATAGAATATGTCCTATTCTTGTCCGCAATGGCGGACAAGATTAGGCATTTTCTATTATAGTGCCGGCGATGTGCGGTCTGCAAAATGCGGAACGCACATTGCCGGTGTCCGTGTTTTGCGGATCCGGGGATGTGTGAATGGGCCCTAAACTTGGTGAGTTTTTTTGCACAGACTATAAAGTAATATTTGCAGCCTCAGGTTACTACTGGCAGGCGGTGAGGCCATCCTCATGTGAGATGTTAGAATATAATGATTCCACATCCATAGTGGCTAGGATGGCACCATTAGGGAGGAGACCTATGTTTATGTTTTTTCAGTAGGTCAGTGGTGTCTTGGAGATAACTGGTGGTATTTCTTACTAGTGGTTTAAGGATCCCCTCGACCCAGCCTGAGATTTTATTGTTGAGGGTACCCTGAAAAACCTGTTCACACATATGACATTCAGACAACCTCAGAATTTAAGAAATCTGATGATCAGGAGCTCACTACTATCCAGTATACAGAAAGGACCTTTTCCCTGCAATGTGAGGAGCTGCAAAACCTGTTCACACATACAGACCACAGACAGGATACGTACCCCCAACACCCAGCAGGACTATAAGATTCCTGGAACATTCACGTGTTCTGCATCCAATGTTGTTTACCTCATTATGTGCACAAAATGTCTAACTCAGGGTCTTTGACACACCCAACACAGGACTGAATTTGTCTCAAGGTTTTATGGCCTGCTACAACATCTGAGGAGAAAGAGGGGTCACCTCCTCTCTAAACTCAGAGACTAACAAACTTTCACACAGCTTATCTGTAAACTAATTAAAGAGGACCTTTTATGGGTCCAAACATTATAAACTAAGTATCAGGATACGTAGGTCATAGTGCAGGGATCTAATTGCACTTACTATTTTTTCTGGGCGCCACTCCGTTCGCCCGCTGTGGCCTCCGTTGTATTTTCCCGCCTGGTATGCCAATTTAGAACAATGAGGATGAGACTGAGTCTTTCTCCCTGCGTCACAGCCAGGGAGAAAAAATAGCTCACCTTCTCCCCAGCTGTGACGCTCTCCGCTGCGATTGGACAGCGCTACAGCCAGGGAGAACAAGACGCCCAGGGATAAAGACTCAGTCTCCTCCTCATTGTTCCGATGCTAAAATTAGCATACCAGTGGGGAGAATACAACGGGGACCACAGCAGGCGAATGGAGTGGCGCCCAGAAAAAATAGTAAGTGCAGTTAGATCCCTGCACTATGCCCTACTTATCCTGATACTTAGTTTATAATGACTGGACCCATGAAAGGTCCTCTTTAACCACCTCCGGACCGCCTAACGCAGATGTGCGGTCCGGAGGTGGCAGTCCTGCGCAGAGTCACGCATATATGCGTCATCTCGCGAGGGCCGGGATTTCCTGTGAACGCGCGCACACAGGCGCGCGCGCTCACAGGAACGGAAGGTAAGCGAGTGGATCTCCAGCCTGCCAGCGGCGATCGCTCGCTGGCAGGCTGGAGATCCGAATTTTTTAACCCCTAACAGGTATATTAGACGCTGTTTTTATAACAGAGTCTAATATACCTCCTACCTGGTCCTCTGGTGGTCCCTTTTGTTAGGATCGACCACCAGAGGACACAGGTAGGTCAGTAAAGTCGCACCAAACACTACACTACACTACACCCCCCCCCCCCCCCGGTCACTTATTAACCCTTTATGAACCCCTGATCACCCCATATAAACTCCCTGATCACCCCCCTGTCATTGATCACCCCCCTGTCATGCTCCGTTCAGACGTCCGTATGATTTTTACGGATCCACGGATACATGGATCGGATCCGCAAAACACATGCGGACGTCTGAATGGAGCCTTACAGGGGGGTGATCAATGACAGGCGGGTGATCACCCATATACACTCCCTGATCACCCCCTGTCATTGATCACCCCCCTGTCATTGATCACCCCCCTGTAAGGCTCCATTCAGACTTCCGCATGTGTTTTGTGGATCCGATCCATGTATCCATGGATCCGTAAAAATCATGCAGACGTCTGAATGGAGCCTTACAGGGGGGGTGATCAGTGACAGGGGGGTGATCACCCTGATCACCCTGATCACCCCCTGTCATTGATCACCCCCCTGTAAGGCTCCATTCAGACGTCCGCATGTGTTTTGTGGATCCGATCCATGTATCCATGTATCCGTAAAAATCATGCGGACGTCTGAATGGAGCCTTACAGGGGGGGTGATCAGTGACAGGGGGGTGATCACCCTGATCACCCCCTGTCATTGATCACCCCCCTGTAAGGCTCCATTCAGACGTCCGCATGTGTTTTGTGGATCCGATCCATGTATCCATGGATCCGTAAAAATCATGCGGACGTCTGAATGGAGCCTTACAGGGGGGGTGATCAGTGACAGGGGGGTGATCACCCTGATCACCCCCTGTCATTGATAACCCCCCTGTAAGGCTCCATTCAGACGTCCGCATGTGTTTTGTGGATCCGATCCATGTATCCATGGATCCGTAAAAAATCATGCGGACGTCTGAATGGAGCCTTACAGGGGGGTGATCAGTGACAGGGGGGTGATCACCCTGATCACCCTGATCACCCCCTGTCATTGATCACCCCCCTGTAAGGCTCCATTCAGACGTCCGCATGTGTTTTGTGAATCCGATCCATGTATCCATGGATCCGTAAAAATCATGCGGACGTCTGAATGGAGCCTTACAGGGGGGGTGATCAGTGACAGGGGGGTGATCACCCTGATCACCCTGATCACCCCCTGTCATTGATCACCCCCCTGTAAGGCTCCATTCAGACGTCCGCATGTGTTTTGTGGATCCGATCCATGTATCCATGGATCCGTAAAAATCATGCGGACGTCTGAATGGAGCCTTACAGGGGGGGTGATCAGTGACAGGGGGGTGATCACCCTGATCACCCCCTGTCATTGATCACCCCCCTGTAAGGCTCCATTCAGACGTCCGCATGATTTTTTTGTTTTGTTTCTCTTTTGGAGAGAGGGGTTTCTTTAGTTTCCCCTTGTATACATAAGCTCTATGGTTATTACCAAAACAGCGAAATAATACTGCTCCCCACAAAAGGCATCTGATTGCATCATTGTTTTTAGGAATGGTAATATTGTTATAATGGCAGAGTCATCACATTTAGGGCTCATTCAAACAATGCTTTTGTGCATGGATTTTTGCATAGTAATCCACACAGAGCGTAGAAACTGTCTCCCATTGTTTTCAGTGGGAGTCAGCACTGCCATCCATATAATTTCTAGACCATACCAAGAAGGGACATGTTTCCATGTCATGTTCTAGTGGTCAACAGAACCCTTTAACATATCACGAACGTACAAAAACCATTAAAACAGATCAGAAGACAAAACAAGGCTTCATTAATCATGACCAAACACGAAAGACATGATCCTGGACAAACAGGCAAAGTAAACAGTGGCAAATGGGTCACCACTGGACCAAGTGCACTGGTTTGACTCGGGGCCAAACCTTAACCCTGGGTTCACACCTGAGCGTTTCTGAGATGCGCGTTTTACGCGCGTATTTGTAGCGCGTTTTTATGCGCGTTTTTGCAATAGTAATTGTGTGATTGACTGCAGTGTTGTCCAATGAGTCTATGGGCCCAAACGCGCGACAAACGCCCCAAAAAAAGCTCAAGAACTTGTTTATGCGTCGGGCGTTTTACAGCGCGTTCAAACGCGCTGTAAAACGCTCAAGTGTAAACCAGGGCCATAGGGAAGCATTGGTTTTCACGTGTTGAGCGTTTTACAGCGCGTTTGAACGCGCTGTAAAACGCTCAGGTGTGAACTTAGGGTTAAGTGTGCTGTCTAAGTGAACCCTCGATCTTCACAGTACCCCTGATGTTGGGGGATAGACCAGGTCACTACTTCCTGGGACGATCTTGATGCTTCAGACTCCACAGTGAATGATGTGCTGGGGTCCTTCTCTGAATAGGACTAATTTCAGTATAACTTGCAAACACCTATCTACTGCTAGGGTGAAAACAAGCTGTAGCACATATACACTGCCACCTACTGTAAGTGCTATGTCAATACAGGGCTCCTCAGTAATGAAGCCCCTGTGGGACGGCCTCCAGCTATGTGGTGCCCAGGGCACATCTGTCTGCCGTCATGTTGCACATGTAACCTTTATTCATTGCTTACTGTCTATCACTAGCAACTGTCAGCCACAAGACCATAGTGCATCAATAGATAAAAGGCAAATTAAAGGCACAGTATAAAGCATGACATCTACAGTATATATTGCCTGCAACCTCATTTAGAACGTTATTTCTGACACCCGATATTGCTCATTAGGACCAAGAAGAACAGTAAGAATAAGCATGCTTCAAGCACCATAGCAATAGCCATGGTGGCACATACTTATAGTCAATATGAAGACACCGCAGTAAGGGCTCATGTACACGAACATATTTTTTTTCTGTGTCCGTTCCATTTATTTATTTTTGCGGCCCATATGCAGAACCATTCACTTTAACAGGGCTGCAAAAAAACAGAAATGACTCTGCGTGCATTCCGTGTCTGTATGCCTGTTCCTCAAAAAATATAACACAAATATGTCCACATTACGGACAAGGATAAGACTGTTCTCTTAGGGGCCTAATGTTCCGTTCCTAAGGCCTCATGCACACGGCGGGTCCACAATATGCGAGCACCGGCCGTGTGCTCCCCGCATCACAGATGCGGACCCATGCACTTGAATGGGTCCGTAATCCGGAGCTGCAGTGCGGAACGGAGGCACGGAACCCCACGGAAGCTCTATGGTGTGCCTCCGTGGTGTTTCTGTCCGTGCCTCTGCACTGCAAAGAAATAGAACTTGCGGCTGCCGCACAGATGTGGCCCGTGCATTGGGGACCGCAACGGCCGTGTGCATGAGGCCTAAGGCCGAGTTCACACTTCAGTTATTTGACCTGTTCTGTGTTTTAGACCCACACCTAGTTTTGGCTCACAATAACTGATGGAAATAAGCTGAGTTCACACTTCTGTTATTAGATCAGTTAACATTGTGTGGCCACAAGTGTTAATAATGGACTCTATGGTATCTCCCGTGGTCATGAACAGTCCTGAAGGGAAACATCACACACAGCAGCACATAATAAACATGTCCCACATATTTATATGGGTGGCCCTTTGGAACATTCCACACTTATAAGTATCCTGAATCTAACAGGATAGTTTTGGAGAAGCCTTCCCTTCACTGTTTACCTGCTCGCCATCGATATCGCAGAGGTGAGCAGTGTAATTATAAGCCGCACCATTCATTTCAATGGGACAGCTCTTTCCTATTCAAGTGTATACTACAGAGTTGTACCATAGAAGTGAATGGGACAGCTTGTAGTTACACCTGATCACGGCTGCGATGGCGACGGAGAGCAGGTATCACATCTGATATGGCAGGTACCAGACTTGCGGTGCAGAGGGAAGGGAAGCCGGGTGCCCTTACACAAGGGAGAGGGAGAAGTGGTGACCCCTAACTCACCTATCACTGGCTACCCTGACGTCCCTAGATGGGTTGCTCACCCGTATGCTGATCACATGCCTCCTCCCTGACTTACCCTGGAAGAAGCCCTAGGTAGTGAGTAGGGCAGTGGGAGCACTAGTCCTCACCACTGACACCTAGGGTAACAACAGGGAGTGGACAAACAACACAAACACCACATATAACCCAAAGGGAGACAACAAACAGTATACAACAAACTGAAGAGGACCGGAGATCCAACCGCACTGGTTCCAACTGCTCCAGCAACTCCACAGCAACACTACCTGAGATCAGAATATATAACCTGAAAGGAAGGTCTATATCTGGTAACAAGGGAAGTAGGAAGAGAGACTAAATCGTGGCTGGGAGTGGCAGACCCAGAACAGCTGAAAAGAAAACTACCGATACTAGGTAGGACAAAAAGGATAGCAAACCAAAACAGGAAAATCTGGACTGGAATCTATTCCCACAACTAGGTCAGGGAGCGATCCCTTGAAATCGGGCGAGTAGCCACCCGCTGGGACCTTCTGGTCGTGACACCCTCATGACAGCAGGCAAGCAATGAAGGGCACAGAGAGCAGCCTTCTGTTCAACCAGCTGTTCAAGCAGGGGTGCCGGGTGTCAGACCCCCACCGATCCGATATTGATTACCTATCCTGAGGATAGGTCATTAATCTTAAGCTCTTGGAAAACCCCTTAGTATAGTGTCAACTTCATGCATCTATTACATCAAAATGGTTTGGAAATGGAATATGAGTTGCATTTGCTACACAATCAGATATTTTGTTCTCCTTTTTTCTTATTTATAAGTTTTAAACGCACTAAAAGCAAATGTGCAAAAGAACTGTGAATTTGCAAAACTTTGTGTTTGCATTTTAATGAATCTCTATAACAACTTGTTTAGCTTTAGCTTTTCACATTTGGGCTCTCCTGAGGTATACAGCAACATGCAGGTGTGCATCCATGTATTATTCTGCTGCTGCTTTAGAATGATTACCGTATTTGTGATCTCACAAAGCTTTCTAATTCACTGGCCACAATTCTTTTAATTGCTTTGCTAAATTCTGCTGCCAATCATACAACCAAATGCAATTCAGATTTTCTTGAGCAATTATTGTTGGGATCTAAACAATAATCAGTTACATGCAATTATATAAGATGTTTTTCAGAGTAACAGCATGATTGAAATGTACAGGTGTTAGGACTACAATGGCTGACAATACACAGTGGGGGACATTTACAAAAATGGCTTTTTACACTGGTTTTATTTGTCCCCCGCTTGCGCAACAAAATATTGTCACACAGGCATTAAAATAGTTGCAAAAATTCCCTTTGAGACTATTTTTATGCCAGAGCAACGGGTTGCCCAGGATTAAAAAAAGATGGCTGCCTTCTACCAGAAACAGCACTACACCTGTACATAGGTTGCATCTGGTATAACCAGAAGTGAATAGGATTGAGCTGCAATACGACAAACAACCTGTGGACAGACGTGGTGCTGTTTTTAAAAGAAAGCATTCGTGCTGTTCTAATCCTGGAAAAACCCTTAAGGGTCCATTCACACGTCCGTAGAATGGGTCCGGAAGAGATGCAGACATCACACAATGTGCTGTCCGCATCTGCATTTCCGGAGCGCGGCCCCAATCTTCCGGTCCTCGGCTCTCGAAAAAAAATAGAACATGTTCTATTCTTGTCTGCAATTGAGGACAAAAATAGGCAGTTCTATAGGGGTGCCGGCCAGGTGTATTGCGGATTACGCAATTTGCGGATCCGCAATACACTGCGAACGTGTGAATGGGCCCTTAAAGGGGTTGTACGGGTTCAGAGCTGAACCCGGACATATCCTCATCTTCACCCCTCCGCCCCCCCACCTCCCCTGATAGGAGCATCAGAGCATTTCATGCTCCGATGCTCTACCTTTCCCTGTGCTGGATCGCGCAGAGCAAGGGTTTTTTGTTTACTTTGGTACACTGCTAGGCGCAGGCTTCCACCCAACAGTGTTCCCGGTGACGTCACCAGATCTGATGGGCTCATGTCAGGGGGGCCGGGGTGAAAATGACCCCCAGTAAGTTTTACTTCTGATAGTATATTACAAAACTGTCTTGCAGCCACCACCAGGGGGAGTTCAGTGCATCTGAATTTATGCAGTTGCCATTGACTGCAATGGTAACAGGAACAATCTCTGTACACTGAGCATCCCCTAGTGAGTGGCAGCTACATACAAATGCAATGTTTTCATGTTGGGAATAGTGCCTCCAGTAAATATAATGGCCCCCTACAGTGCCCCCAGTAGATATAATGCCCTCTGTAGTGCACTCAGTATGTATAATGCCCTCGGTAGGTATACTGCCCTCTATAGTGGTCCCAGTAGGTATAATGCTCCTATGAAGTAGCCCAGGTTTAATGACCCCTGTAGAGCCCCTAGTAGGTTTAATGCTCCTCTGAAGTTCCACCAGTAGGTGTAATGCCAATCTGAAGCACTCCCAGTAGGTTTAATGCCCTCAGTAGGTATAACGCCCCTCTGAAGTGCCCCCAGTAAGTATAATGCCCCCCTCTAGTGGCTCCAGCACTTAATAATGCCCCTACCACATTTAGAAACCACCTGGTAGTTATAGTGCCTCCACACCATAGTGCCCCAGGACTATCTTGCACTCAAAGTAAGTAAAAAGGGAGGTGGCCAAGAGGATATCATCATCATTTCACAACCTTCCACAACAGTCTACTGTTTCATAGGCCTCAGGTCCAGTGGTCCGTGGCCTATAAGAGTAAACAGCAGGGCAGGGCCATAGGCTCCGGTGTCCTGCTGCAGTAGACTGGATGCAGGCCTCAGGCCACACATCAGGGTGTCTTATATAAAGTATTTTGAATTCAATTTAAAGGGCATGTGTCAGCAGATTTGGGCCTCATGCACACGACTGTGGTGTGCTTTGCGGTCCACAAATCGCGGATCCGCAAAAAACGGATTGCATCCGTGCGCGTTTCGCAATTTGCGGAACGGCACGGACAGCCTTTAATATAAATGCCTATTCTTGTCCGCAAAGCGTGGACAAGAATAGGACATGTTATATTTTTTTAGCAGCGGGGCCACAGAACAGAGTGCTGTCCGCATCTTTTGCGGCCCCATTGAAGTGAATAGGTCTGCACCCGAGCCGCAAAAACTGCGGCTCGGATGCGGACCCGAACAACGGTCATGTGCATGAGGCCTTGTACCTATGATCCTAGCTGACCTGTTGCATGTGCGCTTGGCAGCTGAAGACATCTGTGTTGGTCCAATGTCCCGCACTGCTGAGAAAAATGTATACATGCAAATGAGCCTCTAGGAGCAATGAGGGTGTTGCCGTTACACCTAGAGGCTCTGCTCTCTCTGCAACTGCTGCACCCTGTCCAGTTTGATTAACAGGACCAGGCGTTATGATGTTTTCACTGCAAGGCCCTGATAAATGCACTTTAACACTCTAATGGCCAGGCCTCAATGAGCAGACACTTTTTGTGATATAGCACATGTGGTAGTTTAACGGTTGTACCTTTTTTGTTTTTTGGACTACCAAAAGAATGTTTGTGATGTGTGCAGCAATTTTTGTCCTCCCGATTCTCTGTATATTTGCTGGGTAGCAGCCAGATCTGTGCTGGACTCTGTTATAGTCAATGGGGCCCAGCAGGAAGGCGGTAGTATCTGACAATTACGGACTAGGAGAACTCTGGCAGCCTTTATATGCATGCAATAACATTTGGATAATACCCTCTCTCTTCATATGGTATTTGGCCTAAGTCATATGACATACACCTAGATATTCATGTTACCCCTTAACCTTTTCTATAGGTATTCATCTGGCAAGGACACAGCTATCAGTGTCCCTGAGTACTTATCAGATATAGGAAACAGTCAGTACTCTTATTTGGCATTTTTTTGAATTTATCTCTAAGAACATCTGTTCTGTGAGAGGTTATGCTCGGGATCGCCTTTGCTGGGGTCAAAGGACACTTGTCTGTTCCATCCAATTCAGACCAAACACCCAGGTATAGGCTTTAAGCTGACTTGTAGCCAGGTTTATTGATAAGGTTGCATATTACAATAACAAAAAGAAAACCTAGCCTGTCCAGCACTTCCTATACAAATTCTTGACCTAACACCTTCCCTCCAGCCAGAGGTGTAACTTGACCAGCATGTACCTTCTATAAAACAGGTGTCTTCTCATGTGGTACAAGGGTCTTTGGGGCCCCTCAGGCTCCTGGGCCCGTTAGCGACTGCTACCTCTGCACCCCCAATAGCTACGCCCCTGCATATAACATCCCTACCTACCTGCTGGAGGGCTTCTCCCTGTCAGCTCACAAAAACAAGACTTTAAGCAACCTTTTACTCACGTTTGGCTCACACACACAGACAGACATTCTGTGTCCCCAGGCAAAGAGAGACTGACGGACCTCCTGGTTCTGCTATATCCCCACCCTTTGTGCTGCTTCATTCATTACCTCACAGACGAGTCTTTCACCGGCTACTTCACATAGGCGAGAAATCTTGGAGAAATATACCTCCCTTCCACCACCAATCCTGCACTGCTGTCACAGTTCGTAAGTGACCCCCTTAGTCTTTTCCACTTCTTACAGCAGGGACCTCAAACAGATAAAACAGATTTTCTAGAAGTATTTGCCAATTCTCTATCAAGATGAAGTTTTGAATAAAATCATTGGAAATAAAATCAGATGTTTAGCGAGTAGGTTATATCTAATCTCCAAGCCACGGTTGATGTTTTCTTTTTTCTGGCCAACTTATCTCAAAATCACAGACAACCAGCATTTTTTTACAGTCAAATTGGAAAACTATAATGAATAATCAAGATAGGTAATAAAATGTCTATAGTTCTATATACCGATAACACCTCATCACCAGCATTCACTGTGAGCTGTAAAATGATGATAATTAGCACCAAAATAATCTAGTCAAGTACCAACAGCTTCAAAAAACCACGGACACATCTATTTTTTTTTTTTCATGGACACAGGAAAAAAGTTTGTCCAGAAATTTCTGGATGGTTGGCAATCCTTCTCCAAGAATACTTAGGTTTCCAGGACGAGGTTAGGTTTGGTTTAGCGAAAATGGCTTTTTTTAAATGTGGGAGTTCCGAATGAGGTGTATGCATCTATTATAATATAATAAAACCAGCTATTTTACTAATGCAAGTGAAGATAAGAAATATAAAATCAATGATTTTATGAATTGCAACTCTGTTTATATTGTATATAAAATAGATTGCATTATGTGAAAACAATCTTATGTAGGTTGTATAACTAGAAAGGTCAAAACTCGGATAGCAGAGCATATAGCAGGTACATATAAACAACAAATGCATTGGAGCTCCAGGTGCTGCGTGGCATTTTATTGAGAGGCATCACCCTAAGTTCACACCTGAGCGTTTTACAGCGCGTTCCTACGCGCTGTAAAACGCTTAACAAGGAGAAACCAATGCTTCCCTATGGGAATGGTTCTCACCTGGGCGTTTTACAGCGCGTACGATCGCGCTGTAAAACGCCCAACGCTCAAAAAAGTTCTTGAGCTTCTTTGGGGCGTTTTGTCGCGCATTCCTGTACATAGACTTTCGGGAACGCGCGACAATGGGCGTTCGCATGTCTCTGTAACGCCCGTACAATTGCGCATACAGAGCGCTCGTTTCAGAACGCTCAGGTGTGAACCCAGGGTTAAGGTTCTCTGAATTTTTTCCCTTTCTGTAGTATTGAGGAAGTGCATAAATCTTTTAGAGGAGGCAGTCATAAAAAAAAATCATTTAATAGAGAGGAGTTCTGGATAATATGCCTGAATACGAGATTCCCTATGGGACTCAACTACAAAATAGATTTGTTATATACATATTAGAACATATGCCTTTCCTCTAATCCATTTCAGATTTTTTTGCACTTTCTCTAAACCTCTTATAGTCCCAGGGGACTTTGTAGTTCAGGTTTTGAACTAACACTTTGAAATAGCAGTTATGTATCATTTTGTATTGTGCCGTGAACAAGAGCTCATACGTAGCTCGAAACGAGTCGGAATGATTGACTGTTTCTGTACCTTTTGATATGAAGAAAGAATAAAGCAATATGGAATTTTAAGAAGGTCTGGTTCCTTTTTATTTGTTTTGCATAGGAAAACAAGTGGCTCTGGGAATTGTAGTCCAGTGCACTTCATGAGATGAAGTGCTGATGCCTGCTGTTGTGATTCCCTGTTTGGCATTACCAGCAGTATCCACTGCACACAATGCTTCCCCAACAGGGGATACAACTATTACGTAGTCACTCCGCCATCCTTCCTTTATTTTTTTTCAATACGTTTTTATTGAGTTTTTCAGAGGTTTTATAAAAGAAACAACAATACACAAAGGTAGATTGCATTTGATCACAGATTATGCAGATGTCACGGCCATGGTCATGGTCGTGACTCCTGATCCGCAAGCGGTTGCCTGCGGTTTTGGTTTGGTTCTTTCAACCACAGATGAGGGCCGCTAGTGTGCTGCCTCACTTGTGGTTGCCGCGGGCAACAAGTGTTGTATTGTCGCAGTATAGCAGCCTGAGCTGGTGCTAGGCAGCTTGCTGCAATGGCATGCGGTTACACCTAGCAACCTCTCTGTTAGGTGTGTGTTTATGTTATGCACTTTGTATGTCTGGTGTGCACTTGGTCTTATGTTAGGTGTGCACTGTGACACTTCCCTTCACTGTGGCTGCCCGTGGCAACGTTTGGTATGATGTACTTGTGGTGGCAGTGTCTCGGCCTTCCGGCTGACTCCCAGGACATGGTTGCCACCCATGTCGTTGCCAGCGGTAACAGCCGCAGTGTACTGTGCATTTGGACACTTCCCCTTTAAGTGGTTTCACTCCCTGTAAGTGTTGGAAGGGTTAATTCCCTCTCCTTGTGTGTCTGTGTGGGTGTGGCCACTTTGGCCTATAAAGCCTCTTTGGAGTTCAGTAGCTGAGGGGTTCTTCAGCCATGCTTTGCTGGAGACACCCTCCTGGTAATTCCACCTGCCAGTGGGGGCCACCCTTGTGGTCATAAAATTATTGTTATATATTTGTATACACCATGTTCTGTTGATGTTTTCCCTTGTGATGTTATGCACCTATGGATCTGGGTTCCTGTGTGTTTGTGTGTGTGCTGTGTCCACTGGTGTTTGGGTGTGGACACTTGCTGTATTGCATGGGATCCAGTCTGTGTGTCTGTGGCAGGTAGGTGTGGAAGTGCTTTTCATCCTTCTGCCATATCCATAGGCCATTTATGTCCTCTTCCCTTTGCAGCTTGGCTAGTGAGACTCCTGTTCCTCCGCGTCCAGAAGGAACAGGTCGTCTTACCCTACTCCTAGTTCAGGGACCGGTCGGAGGGTGAGTAGGGATCCGAGGTTCCTGAGCATGGGCCCTCCTACCTTCAAGGTCGGCCCATGCAGCTAGGAGTTAGGGACAGCTTAGGGACGCGATAGGAGGTGACCTGCTCCCTAATACTGTCGTCCTGGCCAAGCAGCGCTTAACATCTTCTGGCATGGGTTTTCCCCATCCTCAGCCGTGACAGCAGAATGTCAATGACAATGATAGATGCTCAGGTGTTGTCAATAAAGCAGCGGTTTAAAGGATAGACATTCATATGGCATTGCAGTACATTTTTCTATTAGGTGTAGAGTACGGATTCTCAGTACAGCTAATTCTATTGGTAGCTAGGTCCAGCGATCCCCACAGAGCCCAATCTCTATCAAATTGCTCATATTATGACCCTTCAAGGCTAACATTCGCTCGAAGGAAGCTGTAGTGCTCACTGAGCAGGAGATATCATTAAGTGTTGGGACTTCCAAGCTTTTTCAGTTTCTAGTTATAGCAGTTTTGGTGGCCAGGAACATGTGTGCTGCAATTGTACGTGCAGACAATGGGATGTTTACAAGATTAATAAGCAGTAGAGTGAGTGATGGGTCAGCTGGGATCGCTGTCCTGGCCATTACAGAGATAAACCGAAAGATCTGAGACCAAAGAGTATCTAAACGAGTGCAAGACCACAGAATATGTAATAGTGTTCCTTTCCCACCACATTGTCTCCAGCTTCATAATGAGAGGCACATCTCAAGTGGGTAACTGCAAATTACAGTGCCTTGACCCATTGGGTGTTGGGTTTCTCCTTGCCGAGCTCCTTGTCCCACATTAGATTTGGTGTTGGACTCCTTTGCATTTAGCATGGAGTATAAAGGCCTAATACCAGTTGGTCGACTTGGTGTCGATGACCATAATTCAAAGATTGGTTTAAACACTTTAACTGATAGTGGTTTGTCTGACTGTATGAGATGGCAAATACGGAGGTACTGATAGAAATCTTTATGTGGAATCTGATAGGTGTCATGTAGAGCTGAAAAGGGATGTAAAGTGTTGTTGGAGAAAAGATCAGACATGGTATGTATGCCTTTGTGATACCATGCCTCCAATGAAGTGTTAGGAAGGAGGTACTCCAAGGTTTCAATAGGAGCATAAGGTAAGAGACAAAGGTGAGTAGATGAACTGTTTGAGTGGAATTTCTCCCAAGAAGTGAATGATGCAGAGATTGTGTTGGGTAGAGTTCTAGTTGAAAAGGAGTCATTTAAAGAGGCTATTAGGATTGCTCTCAGGCTTTGTGAGGGAAGGAAAGATAGCTCTATGTGTACCCAGTGCTTCGAGACGTCTCCGTTCCACCACTCCTTGAGCTGGCCAACACATGTAGGTAAATAGTAGTCTGCAATGTTGAGCAGGCCGAGGCGTCCGTATCTTTTGTTCCTTTGGAAAATGCTCCTGGCTATACGAGATCTCCCTTTGTGCCAGATAAAGGTGTTCAGCAGGTGGTTAAGCTTAGTGAAAAAAGAGCCCGGCAAGGGGATCCGCAATGTCCTGAAAATATATAGCAATTTAGGTAATACGTGTTGCTGGAAAGTTGCAATGCGTCCCACCCAAGATAATTCTGCTTTCTCAATTTTTTGCATATCTGCAGTCCAGGTTGTTATCATAAGAAGTAAGTTGGTTTTGTACAGAGAATTAAACAAGGCCATAACTTGGATCCCTAAGTATGGCAATCCGCACAAATTACAATCAAGTTGAAATGTTTCTTTTAGACAGTGTAGAATATCCTCAGGGATGTGAAAAGGTAAAGCCTGTGATTTTCCATCATTCACTTTATAATATGAAAGCATCCCAAAGTCATATATTAATGACATGACTGTAGCTAGAGATATAGTGGTATTGGATAAGCTAAGTATGATATCATCCGCGTATAGTGATACGCAATGCTTTCTGCCGCCTATATCAATACTGTTAGTCCAGTGGATTGTCTAATTGCCTGAGACAACAGCTCCAGTGATAATATGAAAATGAGTGGGGACAATGGGCATTGGTGATATAAAAAGCATCTGATAATATCCCATTCGTTAGCACCCTGGCCTTAGCACCCTGACAAGATTTTGTGTATAATGCCATTATTGCAGTCATTAGTGGTTTTGGAAATCAGAACTTACGGACCACCAAGAAGGCGAATGACCAATTAACTTGGTCAAACCCCTTCTTGGCGTCCAATGTAACAAGGATTGCAGGGAGGGTGTGTTGGTTAATATAGTCAACAAGGTTTATGACTCTCCTTGCGTTGTCGGTGATTTGTCTTCCACAAACAAATCCCACCTGATTAGGTGCCACCAACTAAGGGATAATGGGAGCCAATCTGTTAGCCAGAATCTTGGCATATTCCTTAAGATCAGTGTTTAATAATGAGATGGGACAGACGTTTTGGGGGACATCAGGTGCCTTCCCAGGTTTGGGCAGGGTTACAATGGTAGTATTCAACATTTCTGCTGGGAAGTCGCCCTCGGTCATGGCACGAGACAGGGCTGCATGAAGATGAGGGAGTAGTGTAGGGAGAAATGTCTTATAGTAGGAGTTAGGGAGTCCATCTGGACCTGGGCTCTTATTAGCAGGGAGGGATATAAGGGCTTTTTCAATCTGTTCTTGGGTCAGAGGCATGGTAATGGAGTTTATGGTTGATTGGTTTAAACAGAGGAGATTCAGTTTGTCTAGAAAGGCATCTATTTAGGGGCGTGGCCTACTTCCATGCGTGGTGGCCGCCTAGTAGAGGAACTCCGCAAATACAGCAGCGACAATACAGCACCTGGCCCAGTAAAAGCACCCTGGAACGAGTACCTCCCCACCACATCAATGTCTCAGCCACGAAGATGACAAAGGGAAAAAGATCCATCAAAGCCCAGGGAAAGTTAAGCTTTTTCATTCAGAAAGAGCGCTCACAAGATGGTGGAGGCAGTGCTCCCCCCTCACCGACGAGACTTGCTGTGCACGCACCCGACACAGGGGAGCAAGAAGAAGTTAAAATCACTCACCCAAGTTCCCCACAGCTCACAACAAATGCCTTGAACAGCAAAGACGTCTCGAGCTCCCTCGCCCCATAACAGCCCTGGGGGAGGCCTCAGCTCTAGAGACCATGTACATAAGCTGAGCGCTGGAGCTAATGGGAACTGCCATAACCTACAGCTCCCCATGCAAGAGCCACATCGTGCTCCTACCAGCCCTCATCTGTACTCAGCAATATAGCAGTCTTACATTGCAGGATTTTCCTACCTCAGATGTGCCAGTCTCAGTGTCCCTCTTAAAGGATATGCTGTTGGCACTCAGCAGATCGATGCAAGATAACATAGCCTTGCCCATTAACCCTCTGCAGACCTCTATATCAGATTTAGAGGGAAGAATGTCACATGCTGAAACAATGGGCGAATTTGCGTCTTCACATAACCAACTTATTGATGCCCACAATAATCTCACAGACGAAATTGAGATAAACACAAGCTTGCTGACCTTGAAGACAGGTCACGCCGCAACAACGTTAAAATCAGAGGAGTCCCTGAGGAAATCCAGCCACAAGAACTGCAATCCTACTTACAGGGACTTATATGAGTTTTGATCCTTTCAATTTTGGAGTGTGACCTCCTTATCGATAGAATACATAGAGTGGCACGCCCCAAGAATATCTCTCCTACCATTCCTAGGGATGTTCTAGCTCGGATCCATTTTTTTCAGATAAAAGAAGCATTACTTCAAGCAAGTAGGAATAGAAATACCCTGCCTTCCCTCTACGAGGAGATCAAGCTATTCGCTGACCTATCTGCAGCCACCTTGCAGCAAAGGAGAACACTGGCTCCCATAACCGCAGCCCTGCGAGATCATGCCATGCCTTACAGATGGGAATTTCCCACAAAGATTTTAATCCAACATGGAGGAGCCCTACAATCCATCTCTACTCTTGAAGAAGGAAAGCTCCTGCTGCAACAATGGAACATTCCAATCTTAGAAACTTTCCAGAACCCAAAATCGACACCAACCCATCTGTGCCAAGAGTGGCAAGTGGTCTCCCCTAAGCGCAAGTCCAGGAACCAGAATCCCGACATCCACCTAGGTATAGCAGATCTACACTTGAAATACCTAAAAGTACAGTAATTAGAGTGTGGATCCTGGGAGAACAATGCTTATGACCTATTTTAAACACATTCCTGAATGAGATTACCAGGCCCCACTTGGCCCACCGACACAGAAGCAGGGTGGTCTTCTGGGCACTCTGAGGGTCCTACATTTATCCTCTAATGGTGCTTAAATTTGCTTTGCTCATGTTAAAGGGCTGTACAGCCCTTAAAAAAGAGCAACCATGTGGAGAGAGATTGTGAGCATCCTGTGCAATGTTTTCAGTGTTCAGGAATCTCATCTCAAAGCCACAGATGCTAGCTGAATCCATCACCGATCCTCCCCGGTCATTTACCATTCCCATTTCCATAAAAAAACAGAGAGGGGGTATCTTGGGAATCAGGGATACTGTTGCATTCCAACTCTGCAAAATGATTGCAGACCCGAATGGCAGATACAGTTGTGGGATCTTTCAATAATCTTATATACACCTTAGTAGCAATATACGCTCCGAATAGACACCAGCTCACATTCCTAAGCAAACTGTCCAGGAAAGTTGAAACCGTCAGGCAGTGGCGAATATTATGGTTTTGGGGTTTTAATAGGGTAGTGGATCCTCTCGTACATTCCACCTCCTCCGTTAACAAATCATCATGGATGAGAGACTTTCTTTTATCAAACGACCTATACGATATTTGGAGACTTTACCATGACAGTGAGAGGGATTACTCCTTCTTTTCTACAGAGTACAATTCCTACTCAGGATAGGATTATTTCTTCTAAAGAGATCTGTAAACCATGCCGCAACAGGGTCATTAGTAGTGATCACCTGGTCTGATCATGCAGCCATCACACTCACCCTACAAGATATGTGCCCTCCTGGATACGGTTCCTCCTGGCGCCTCAACCCCTTTCTTTTAGAGCACAACACCTACAAAGAAGAAATAGGTGCCGCTATTCAGGAATACTTCCAATTTAATGGTGGTTCAGTTTCCATCCCCTTTACCTTATAGCATGCACATAAGGCCTACATAAGGGGAGTCATCATAAAAATAGGGAGCAAAGCAAAAAAAGAAAGGGAAAGGAAGTTTTTGGATATAATGGCCAAAATCAAACCCCTAGAATCTCTTAATTAAAGAAACCACTACCCTTCACGCACTACACAATTGAAAACCCTGAGACTTCAACTTAAAGAACTCTTGCTGTATAAATACAAACAGAATCTAAGAAAGATCAAAGCGTTATATTACTCGCAGGACAATTAAAAAGGCAAGCTACTTGCACACAAGATCAAAAAGAAAGTGATCAAATCAAAAATTCCATTAATCAAAAACCAATCCACAGGAGCTCATTTATATGACCCAGATAAAATTGCTAACGAATTCAAAGCCTACTACGCATCATTTTATAACCTAGAGGGGACCAACCCCTCCATCCAACCACAGCAGACATCAATAGATGAATACTTAAAGGATAACTGTCGTATATATATTTTTGGGAGTATTGGATTGTGTTAATTAATATCTCCTTGGTGGCCCTATTTCAACTTTTCACTGTGTATTCAATTACCCCTTAATTCCACAGTTTTGTTCCCTGTACTGCCTACTTTTACCTGTGCTTAAAATAGGGTTGCTAGGCATGGTCCGTCTATCTGTTGAAGGACAGAGGACGCAGAAGCAGGCTGCGTGCAAGGTCACATTACTGACAGCCAGGGACTGTAAGTAAATGATTAAAGCCAGGTCCTCCTCAGCAGCTGATAACAGTGCCTGGGCTGTGTGCACTTCTCCATGTCCCTGCGCTTGGCAGACGCTCCCTCACTCAGCAGAGCTGGAGAATGCAGAGTGGAAGCAGCGCAGACCAGGGAAGGGAGATCTGCCATATGCTCAGTGTATAAATTAAAGCAACATGTGGTAAGAGGACCCCTTTGTGCTGCAGGAGATTATCCCTTTAGGGGGGAGGGCTCTGGTTACTGACACTTTTGGGGGGCTATTGTTACTGGCTAGTGAGGGCAGGCGGGATTAGCCTCAGGGTGAGGGCAGTGGCGGCCATCTTAACTGATTAGTGAAATTGCAGTTTTCATGCAGACTGGTTGCTAAGGGCTGAATCTTATTAAATATGGAGTAAGTCAGTCTAATAGTAATTGATTCTGGAATATCATGTTATTAGTAACTACATATATGAAAATTGAAATTAGGGTCTAAGTGTGACAGTTATCCTTTAAAGTCCCTCCATCTCCCTAAACTAAGCACATCTCAAATGACATCTTTAAACTCACCGCTAAATCAGAAAGAAGTCCTAACAGCTGTTAAATCCTTACCTCTACACAAGGCTCCAGGCCCGGACGGGCTATCAAATGCATATTATAAATCCTTATCTGACTTACACATTACAACAAGCCATGGAGGAGGGAAGATTCCCATAAGAAATGCTAGAAGCCACCATTGTCACCATAGCCAAACCAGACAAAACCTCTGATGTCCCCCAAAACTTTAGGCCAATTTCCCTGCTAAACTCTGACGTAAAAATATACGCCAAAATTCTCGACACTCGCCAGGCTACACTGATCCCGCACCTCATATCCTCCGATCAAACAGGCTTTATAAAAGGCAGACAAGTTTATGAAAACACTAGAAGAATTGTTAATATATTAGACACCTTGGAGAGACAAAAATACTCTGTCGTGCTGGTAACATTAGACGCCGAAAAAACGTTTGACCGTGTGAACTAGTCATCCGTCTTTTCTGTCCTGCGACATATGGGATTCGGGGGAGCGTGCTTTAAGGCCATTTCAGCGCTTTACTCGACCCCCTCTGCCAGAGTACTAGTTAATTCTATACTATCAGACCCCCTCCCCATAACAAATGGAACTAGACAGGGATGCCCCCTATCCCCTATTACACTGACCAAAAAAATAAACGCAACACTTTCGGTTTTGCTCCCATTTTGCATGAGCTGGACTAAAAGATCTGAAACATTTTCTACATACACAAAAGATCCATTACTCTCAAATATTGTTCACAAATCTGTCTAAATCTGTGTTAGTGAGCACTTCTCCTTTGCCGAGATAATCCATCCCACCTCATAAGTGTGGCATATCAAGGTGCTGATTAGACAGCATGAATATTGCACAGGTGTGCCTTAGACTGCTCACAATAAAAGGCCACCCTGAAATGTGCACAGTTTTGCCTTACTGGGGGAAGTAAAAAAAAAAAACTAATATTGGCAGGAATTGGAGCATGCTGTCATATACGCTGATCCAGAGCATCTCAAACATGCTCAATAGGTGACATGTCTGGGAGTATGCTGGCATTTTAAAATTCTCTCGATCTCAGTTCCCAAATCCTTCTTTACTACAGCAACCCAAATGACCAACACCTACATATGGGCAGCAGGGAGGCCAAGGGTATCCGCCTCCCTATTATATAAACAAAAAGCATATGGGGGTATAGGCCTACCCAACATACATGATTACTTCTTGGCAACTCAGGTACAACGGATGCAGGATTGGTGGCAGGGAGACCTTAGTAAGCAATGGGTACATATAGAAGCGTCTGCTGTCCCCCAGTCATCTTTGAGGTCTCTGCTGTTGGCATCTCTCCTGCCTTCTTTCTCCTACAACCAACTTCCTTACCTGGTGAGCGCAACGATTCAACACTGGAAAAAGTTCCATGCTGCAACAGGATGTGATTCTATATCTATTCTAGAACTCCTGCCCCTTGATGCTACTCGTCCTCTTGTTCCTAGCTTGGATTTGAGCACCTGGGTGAACCTATGTATAACAAGAATGGCCCAGGTCAGTTTCTGGATCTAAAGAAGAATTATACAACTATTTGAGGTTAAGACTTCTTGTTCATGCATACCTCCACATTTCTGTTAACCTTAATCACTCCATTCTAGAGCAATGGTCGATTCCTAGAGTGAAAAAATTCCCTCTCAGGTCTATATAAGCCAAGCTAGGTAACAAAGAGACCTTCACTAAATCCACACCTTTTATCTCCTAGGAGACAGAATTGAAAAAATCCTTCTCCAATGCTCAATGGACAACAGCCTTACGTCTATCCACCAGATTTCTTAAATGCACTACACATTATGAATCAATAATGAAAACCAGATTAAGGTGGTACTACACCCCAGACAGATTATATCATATGTTCCCTCGAACCTCAAACCAATGTTGGAGGGGATGTGGCAACAAGGGTACTTTATTGCATATATTATGGTCTTGTCCCAAACTTGACAAACTTTGGAAGGAAGTATTTGAGGTAGCTTCTGAGCTAGCGGACAACTCATTGTCCCCGTCTCCTTCCTTAGCTCTACTGTACCTAGACCTAGGTGACATCTACTGCAAAAGCAGAGGAATCCTAGCCCATCTATTTTTAGCTACAAAGTTATCGATTACCTAAAATTCCCTCATTGTCCAACATAACACATAGACTTAATTCCACGCATACATATGAGAAAACGCTCTCCTTCTTATGTAAGCAACAGAATGGATTTCTTACTATATGGGATCACTGATCTAAATCTAAATACTGCTTTTCTAGCTGAATACTGTATGGAAATAGATATAAAATGACATATAATCATTGTACGTGTGGATATAGAAATGTACCTTTCATTTCATATGTTTGTTATTAGTTCAATTGAAATACTGTATAAACATATGCCGGTACTGCGTTACCAATACTGTATACTGAAACTTTTCTGAAAACTCAATAAAAACTATTGTAAAAAAAAAATGAAAGGCATCTATTGTATCCTGTGAGACAGTTGTAGAGGCAGGATCATCTCTGAGATTGTATAGGGCAGAAAAAAATGACATGAATCGGTTTGCCAGAGCCTTGGGCTCAAATATTTTATACGTCTTAGTTGCACCATTTACCTGCCTTATTGGACTGGGAGTAATAGCGTAGTTTAAGCTTTTTAAGGGAGAGCTCATATTTATGAAGGAGACATTCCCTAAAATTATTGCAGATGTCCCTTAGTTTCATTGATGTATCCAGTGTAGCTGTACGTTTATTTTGCAATTCTAGGGATTGCAGTTCCGCTAATAGGTCATTCAGTTATTTTTCTCTAGTTTTCTTCACCCTATGACTTAGCTTAATAAAAAATACCCCTTATAAATGCCTTATGGGCTAGCTAAACTATAGAGGGGTGCGAGACTGAGGAGGCATTGAATTGGAAGTATTCTTTTAAAGAGGCATCAATCTCAGGTTGGTATCTAGTGTCTGACAAAAGGTATTCATTCATTCTCCACAGTGAGTTCCGGGGGTATTAAATGTCTCAAGAATTGTCAATGAAATAGGAGCGTGGTCTGACCTTGTAATGGTTCCTATAGTGGAGTCTTTGGCGGCAGGTATGGTGTCTCCTTCTAAAAGGAAATGATCAATTCTTGAGTACGAGTTGTGTGGTGTCGAGTAAGAAGCAATCCCTTTCAGTGCTATGGTGTATGCGCCACTGTAAATTAGAAAGTTTGTGTTTATGAGACCTTTGTGGGGCTGATGAATCCCACTTAGGATCATGGGTTGCATTGAAGTCACCATAGAGGATTAGTTTGCCCTGCTTAGGTTTTGAAACCTGTGCAGAGGACATTATTGAAGTAACCACATTGGATTATGTAGCGGCCATTTGCTCTATCTGGCAGTTGACTGGGGTAAAGGCGATAGTATTTTTTATGCCAAGCATCACTCCCCTTTTTTTTTTTTTTTACTATATGGCGCATGTATGATTGTAGGGAAACATGCATGTTTCATCATATGAATGTCAGGTGGAAGCATATGTGTTTCTTGGGCGCAGAACACATCACATTGAAGTGCTAAAGCCTCCTTCCACACGACATTCCTCTTGTAAGGACTATTCAAGCCCTTAACGTTCAAGGAACTAAATTTAACTACCATGATGTTAGAACTTTGCAGCTATGTGAGGTAGACAACCCGGGAGCCCCCGTGAGTCAGCAATCAACCATAGTAGCCATCTCTGCACAGGTAGAAAATTATAAAAATGAAACATAACATAGGAAGGTCCATAGGAGCAGGAATTCCTCAAAAAGTTAGGGCTAGAAATAAAAAACAGAAACAAAAGCAGTATTAGTGGCATGAATAGCCACCTACAGCATCTGGGGTGAAGTCCAGCAATAGTTACTGAGTCACGACGGAATGAGCAGTTCCACAGCACAATTGGTTAAAGTCTTAACGGCTCTTCTTTCTCCTTGGGACCACCAGGTCGGGCACCAGACAAGGCCAATGGTATGTTCCAAGAGTGTAAGAGCGCTTTCCCTTCCTCCAATGTGACGTCAGGGCTTTAGGGTTTTGGCGGGGTATTTAAGTTTGTTTGCTATGGTTGTTTTTCACTGTTTGACAGAGGCACTATAGGTGCCAAAACGCGTCACAGTGACAATAAAAGAATAATTACACAGCAACTTTGGAGTGCCAGACTTGTCTTATTATCCAATGTGCAGATAGTGAAGTATTCTCCATTTTTTTATTAGGATTTTTCTTGCAGCTGCTAGAGTGGCCTCTAATATGGAAGAAGTGTATTCTTGTTAAGACATCTCGTGGGGCCACTTCCGGCAGGTGTTTAGGTTTGGCTACACGGTGAGCTCTATCTATAGTAAAGTCCAGTGCAGAGCAATCCTGTAAAAGTACAGACATAATGTCCACTATGTATTTCTGTAGCTCTGAAGGCTGTATATCCTTGGAGATTACGCAGAACTTTATATCGTTCCGCCTGGATCTATACTCTAAATCCACCAATTTGGATCTCAAATATTCCACATCATCTGTTAGGGCATTGTGAGCATCAATCAGGTGATTGTGTGAAGAGGCAAAGTCCTCCATTTTAGATTGCACATGTCTCATTTTACCATCTAATTCCTTCACAGTGTATTGGATTGGGGATATAAACTGCGTCAGGTTAGCGGACATGGAGGTGCTAAACGCTGTCAGCATCTCCTTTAATAAGTTGCCTGATGCTGGCTACTCTGAGGTTTGGAATTTCTGCAGGGATTCCACCAGTATGCTGCAGTCTGGTGCGTTAGGGGAGTCTCGGCGGCATGGCCTCTGCTTTGCTGGGCTGGCCATCTGAGTCGGCTGGAGACAAGGCGTCTGAGGCTGAGAAGCAGGTAGGCCCAAGTCCATCTCCTGGATCATACTTTGTTTTTGGCAAAGGCATCGGGGAAAGGTGCAGAGAGGCCGTGGAGGCTTGTAGATTGCCGCTGATGGGTCTGCGTCGGGCTGGTGCTGGAAGGAGAGGAGTGCACACTGGTTTCGGCACCATCTTTGTTATGCTCCTGTTGGAAGAAGTCCAACTTGCCTTGTGCTTTGTGGCTTCTTTTCCCTATAGGCGTTCAGGAGTGAAATTAGGGTGAGAAGGGTTGCTTCAGCAAGCTTTGCTGGTTCTCATCGCTGCAGTGGAGACGGAGCTCAGGAATTATGCTGCAATCTTCCTCGGCTGCCTAGCCACACCCCCACCATCATTCCTTTACGAGGAAAGAGGAAAAAGAGGGCAAGATAACTCTGAAATAGGCTCTCAAATATGCTTAATTGGCAGATGGGTGATATGACTGGCACCATTGCTTAATATGTGCAATATGACAGGTACTATAACTATACAATGCATTTGAAGAGTCTTCAGACCCTTTTTTCTTTCACAATTTTGTTTTGTTGCAGCCTTGTGCTAAAATAAAAATCAAAAAATAAAATTGTCCCTCTCAATCGGCACTCACTGCCCCATAATGAGAAATTGAATTTTTGATTTTTTTTTACATGGAAATAATTTTTCAGACCCTTTGCTATGACACTTGAAATTTTGTTCTGGGGGCCTTCCTTTTCTCTTCACCTCAGTGAAAGAGGTTACCAAGAGTGCAATGGTCACTCTGGCTGAGCTCCAAAGATCCTGTGAGCAGATGGGGGAAACTTCCAGAAGGTCAACCATCACTGCAGCACTCCATCAATCTGGGATTCATAGCAGAGTTATCAGATGGAAGCCTTTCTTCAGTAAGAGACACATGACATCCATCCTAAAGTTTGCAAAATAAGCACCTAAAGGACTCTTAGACTGTGAGAAACAAGATTCTCTGTTTTGATGAAACCAAGATTGAACTTTTTGAGCTCAATTCATAGAAACATAGAAACATAGAATGTGTCGGCAGATAAGAACCATTTGGCCCATCCAGTCTGCCCAATATATCTGAATCCTATGAATAGTCCCTGGCCCTATCCTATATGAAGGATAGCCTTATGCCTATCCCATGCATGCTTAAGGCTGGGTTGTCATCAGGTTTTTGTCTTATGTTTAATGTATACAAACAATGTATACAGTATACGGATGCTTCAGACGTATGCTATACAGTTGCATCCATCAACATAGAGTTCCATTGTAAAAAAAAAAAAAAAAAGTATACTTTTTTACTGGGCTCTGCAGGATGAAAATGTGTAGTGTACTACGCTTTTGCATCCTTTTTTTTTCCCAAACGCATATGTTGAATGTAGAGCAAAATGTGATGTGGAACCAGCCTAAGAGTCATGTCTGGAGGAAACCAGGCACTGTTCATCACTTGCCCAATGCAATCCCTACAGTGATGCATAGTGGGGTCAGCAGTATGCTGTGGGATGTTCTTCAACAGCTAGGACAGGGAGACTGGGTAAGGTTGAGGGGAACAGAGATATTATTAATGAAAACCTGATCCAGAGTGATCCTGAGTAAAGGGTCTGAATACTTATGTCAATGCAAGATTTTAGTTTTTTTTGTTTTCAATAAATTAGCAAAGATTTGGAATATTCTGTTTTCACTTTCTCATTATGGGCTATTAAGTGGAGATTTATGGGGGAAAAACTTTTTTATTTTTTTATTTTAGCAAAAGGCCACAACTTAACAAAATGTGAAAGGGCATGAAGATTTTTTGACCACATTGTATATGGAATTGTAACAATATACAAGCTCTATGACTTGCACTTTAACTCAGTTCAGGGAGAGCACTACTGCAGCAAGACACTTCCTCTGTCATTTAGGGGAATATCATCTCCTTTTTTAAAATCATATAGTTTTTATTACTTTTTTCCAGAAAATTAACATACAAGAACAACAATAACCCACCCCCCCACCCCAAAGCACGACCACTTAGAACACGCAATTTATAGTCTATAACTGTAGTTGACAAGTCCATCCGAAAGTATCGTAGTCCATTCTTCTTAAACATGTTGTAGGACATCGGAGAACTACCGCAATTCAAAATTACTCCGCCTAGCGTACCACTGCAAACTTACCTCAAACATACCCCATCCATACCCTACCACACTCACATACGCACAACCCATCCACCTCTGATCACCAGCTACCCTTCACAAACATACAAACCGGATTCCAAAAAAGTTGGGACACTATACAAATCGTGAAAAAAAACTGAATGCAATGATGTGGAGGTGCCAACTTCTAATATTTTATTCAGAATAGAACATAAATCACAGAACAAAAGTTTAAACTGAAAAAATGTACCATTTTAAGGGAAAAATATGTTGAATCAGAATTTCATGGTGTCAACAAATCCCCAAAAAGTTGGGACAAGGCCATTTTCACCACTGTGTGGCATCTCCCCTTCTTCTTACAACACTCAACAGACGTCTGGGGACCGAGGAGACCAGTTTCTCAAGTTTAGAAATAGGAATGCTCTCCCATTCTTGTCTAATACAGGCCTCTAACTGTTCAATCGTCTTGGGCCTTCTTTGTTGCACCTTCCTCTTTATGATGCGCCAAATGTTCTCTATAGGTGAAAGATCTGGACTTCAGACTGGCCATTTCAGTACCCGGATCCTTCTCCTACGCAGCCATGATGTTGTGATTGATGCAGAATGTGGTCTGGCATTATCTTGTTGAAAAATGCAGGGTCTTCCCTGAAAGAGATGACGTCTGGATGGGAGCATATGTTGTTCTAGAACCTGAATATATTTTTCTGCATTGATGGTGCCTTTCCAGACATGCAAGCTGCCCATGCCACACGCACTCATGCAACCCCATACCATCAGAGATGCAGGCTTCTGAACTGAGCGTTGATAACAACTTGGGTTGTCCTTGTCCTCTTTGGTCCGGATGACATGGCGTCCCAGATTTCCAAAAAGAACTTCGAATCATGACTCGTCTGACCACAGAACAGTCTTCCATTTTGTCACACTCCATTTTAAATGATCCCTGGCCCAGTGAAAACGCCTGAGCTTGTGGATCTTGCTTAGAAATGGCTTCTTCTTTGCACTGTAGAGTTTCAGCTGGCAACGGCGGATGGCACGGTGGATTGTGTTCACTGACAATGGTTTCTGGAAGTATTCCTGAGCCCATTCTGTGATTTCCTTTACAGTAGCATTCCTGTTTGTGGTGCAGTGTCGTTTAAGGGCCCGGAGATCACGGGCCTCCAGTATGGTTTTACAGCCTTGACCCTTACGCACAGAGATTGTTCCAGATTCTGATGTTATGCACAGTTGATGATGATGGATGCAAAGTCTTTGCAATTTTTCACTGGGTAACACCTTTCTGATATTGCTCCACTATCTCTCTGCGCAACATTGTGGGAATTGGTGATCCTCTACCCATCTTGGCTTCTGAGAGACACTGCCACTCTGAGAAGCTCTTTTTATACCCAATCATGTTGCCAATTGACCTAATTAGTGTTAATTGGTCTTCCAGCTCTTCTTTATGCTCAAATTTACTTTTTCCAGCCTCTTATTGCTACTTGTCCCAACTTTTTGGGGATTTGTTGACACCGTGAAAATTTGAATCAACGTATTTTTCCTTTAAAATTATACATTTACTCGGATTAAACATTTTATCTGTCATCTACGTTCTATTACAAATAAAATATTGACATTTGCCATCTCCACATCATTGCATTCAGTTTTTATTCACAATTTGTTTAGTGTCCCAACTTTTTTGGAATCCGGTTTGTACATTAGGACAAATTATAGTGAGAAATCCACGAGGACCAAATCGCCTCAAATTTTTTTCCCGAGTTCCTCCTTAAATACACATATTCCTCCAGCCTAACCAGTGTATGCACCCTATCCACTATTTCCTGAACAGCAGGAACTAATTCATCTATCCAATGAGATGCTATGCATTTCCTTGCTTGGTATAGTATCCTCATCGCCGCCACCTTCTTTTTCATCATGTGCCCAGGCACTTGCACAAGGCCTAGTAAACATGTCAGTGGGCTAACCTCCAAACTAATGCGAAACACCTTATTTATAAGTTCCACTATTCCAACCCAATACCTCTTCAAGTGCGGGCAGTTCCACATAAGGTGAATCAAGTCTGCACCCGCAATATTGCAGCGTGGGCATACATCATCCACCCTATACCCCATTTTCAATAGTAGTACAAGTGTTCTATAAACCCTATGCAGGAGATACATCTGGGATAGTCTTATCAACCTCCTCCCTGAGTGTGTTGTAATAGAGGGATATCACCCCGCTAGTGGACCCTGCCCTCGCTGTGTAATCAAAGATAGGACATCTGGCTGCCTGCTGGATCTTTCCCTTCTTTTCCTGCGACTGAATAGCATTCTTCAACTGCAGATAAACATAAAAATACCTATGCGGAATGTTAAATTCCTGTCTCAGTACTTCGAAACTCTTCAATACCTTGTCCGATAATAATTGAACCATCTTACCCAGCCCATATTGCTCCCATTGTTGCACTCCACTAATTTTGTCTAGTTCAGAATATAAGTGATTAGGCCATATAGGTGTGTGGGTACTATACCCGGTTATATTCGCCCTTTCTTTAGCTTTCCACCATATTTTATGCATCATACGTAGCAATGGATATTGAGTACCATGAGAATGAAATGAACCATCTTCCAGGGCAGACAATAAACACGAACGGTTCAATAAGTGCTGGATAATGCCCCCGGAACTATTCAATTGTGGTTCGTCTCCCCATCCTCTGAAGTGCTGCAACTGGGCTGCAATATAATAAGACCAAGGATCCGGCACTGCCAGTCCCCCTTGCGTTTTGGGTCGTTGAAGGGTTGAAAGTTTAATCCTAGGGACGCCTCCCCTCCATATTAAATCTCTGAATATTGCGTTGACAGTTTTAAAAAATGGAAGCGGAATCCAGATCGGTGTGTTATGGAGGAGGTATAGAAGTTTCGGCATTAGTATCATTTTCACGAGATTAACACGCCCGATCACAGATAAAGGCAGTTTGCTCCAGGCCTGCACTTTCCTCCTAAATTCCGTAAGCATTGGAACCAGATTCAAACGTTCATAGTCACCTAAACATGCAGTTACCCATACCCCCAAATATTTTAGAGACGTCACCACCAGCAACCCTCCCGTATCTAGGGGCGGCTTAATATAACTGCTTTCTAAGGGTAAAAGGGCAGACTTTGACCAGTTGATTACCAACCCAGACAAATTCCCAAATCGGTTTATGATCGCCATTGCAGCAGGGAGAGAGTGACCCCAGTCGTCCATGAACAAAAGCAAGTCATCGGCATACAAGGCCACTTTTTCTATTCTAGGTCCATAATTAATACCTTTAACTGAATCAGCCATTCTCAGAGCTTCCGCCAAGGGCTCCACCGCCACCACGAAAAGAAGCGGTGACAGTGGACACCCCTGTTTAGTACCTCTAAACAGCAAGAACGGGTCAGACAAATCGCCGTTAACCCTCACCGCCGCTCTAGGACATGCATATAGTAATTGAACCCATGCAATAAATTCAGTTCCAAAACCCATTTTCTTAAGCACCAACCAAAGATAACGCCGCGGTCGAGGCAGTGGCCCTGGGTCGCTTGAATGTTTAGAAAAAGACATCTAACATTCACCGCAGTCGACATATTGGGCATAAAACCTGCTTGATCCTGACATATTAATGTGGTAATTACTGAGTTCAGACGATTTGCTAGAACTTTTGCTAAAAGTTTAACATCAACTGGGAGCAAAGAAATGGGGCGATACGATTCAGGTTCAAGTACATCTTTACCTGGTTTCGGTAGAAGCACAATGACCGCTTCATTCATGGAGTCAGGGAGCCGACCCTGCCGCTTGGCATCATTACATACCTCTACCAATTGAGGAAGGAGAATGCTAGAATACCGTTTATATACCTCAGCAGGCAAACCGTCTCTGCCTGGGGCTTTATTATTGGACATCGTGCCTAATGCTACCTCTAGCTCCTGCACAGTAATCGGACTATCTAACAACGCCCTGTGTTCACTTGATAGGGTATGTAATTTTAATGGTTGTAAAAAGCGAACAATTTCCTCATCCATAACTTTCAATTTAGATCTATACAGTGTGGAGTAAAAAGAATACATGACCTGGAGCAAATGCCTTGGCTCAGTTTGAACCACACCACACAAATCCCTCAGGGCTGCGATGTATGTAGGTTGTAACTGGGCTTTAGATATCAATGCCAAAAGTCTACCAGCCCTCTCCCCATCCTCATAAAAGGTTTGCTTTTGAAAGAATCGTTTGTTTTTCGCCTGAACCAGCAACCGATCATTTAGCCTTTGTTGGGACTCCTTCCATTTATCTCTAACACCATCTTGTGGATGCAAAACATACTCCGCCTCTGCTGCCTCCACCTCCATAATTAACTATTTCGTGTGCGCCCTAGTTTCATTTTTTTCTTGTTAATTTCCGCTATAAGCAATCCCCTCAAAAACGTCTCCCACACCATTGATTTGGTTGCAGACGGTAAATTGATTTGTAAAAATTCCCTGAGTTTTTCACCAATTCCGCCAGCATCTGGTAGGAGAGGTAGCCAGTATGGATTAAACTTCCAACCCCCACACCTTTGATGTTTTGTTGTACGGAGGTCCAACACCGCCATCAACGGAGAGTGATCAGAGATCCTACGTGGTAAATACTGTACATCCCTCACATATTGCCCCATATGAGCATTACCAAGAATGAGATAAATTCTGGATAGAGAATTATATGTGCTAGAGCAGCAAGAGAACTGACTCACTGCTGGGTTTTTCAACCTCCAAAAATCTAGCATCATAGCTTCTCGCATCAACACCCCAAAAGATGTCATTCCCGTCACATGAGGAGTGTGACCCACCCCCATTCTATCCATATTATGATCAAGGACGTTATTAAAGTCCCCCAGTAATAGAACCGCAACATCAGGTACATCTGCTATAAACTGTAGTATATCTTTAAGCACTACCGGCGAGTATGGTGGCGGAATGTACACTCCCACCAAGACACATGTTGTTGCAAAAATCACACAATGTAGACAGAAATACCTCCCTTCTTTATCTACCTTTTGGGAGATGCATGTAAACGCAATTGACCTGTGTATCAGGAGGCTCACCCCTCTAGCAAAAGACGAAAAGGTGGAATGGTAACAGTGTCCCGCCCACCCAGGGGTAAGCACTTTAGTCTGGTCCGAGGTAAGGTGAGTCTCCTGCACACAACAAATCAATGGTTGATACTGATTCAGGCAATCCATAACTGCTCGTCTTTTAACTACATCCTTAATCCCCCTAATATTCCAGCTAAGTACATTAATCCTTCCCGCCATACTTAAATAACCAGAAATAATCGAATCCAGCGCCCAAACTAAGTACATCAGGAGAGCAAACACAATAGCAAGTCATATCATACACATACATTAAATTAATACCTGCATCCTCATATTCAGTGCGTGCAATAAGGTCGAACAAGACATTCCCCTCCCCCCACCCCCCCAACATTTCCTCCCAAACATTCAATCTACTACTCAACACAGCGACCACCCCAATAACGGGTCCCACTAGAACACCTAAAGAAGGCCCGTGGGAATCGGCACACAACCCGCTATTAGAATCAGTCGAGTGTCAAAGACCTTTCCTCCTGTCACTTAGAGAAAAGGTTAAAGTGTACCCAGAAACAACTGTAGGTGCACAACCACTAGGTAACGAGCTCGGAAAAGGGCCAGAGCCTCACCTCTCCTGCCTCCTCGGACAACTATACGGGAATTAGTTAAAGAATTATTACACCTTTCAGACTTTACATTCTAATAGCAGTACAATAAAATTTCTTCATTCGTATACCGTCGTCAGACATAACAGTACACCCGAGCACTCACACCCACTCAACACCAGGCCATATCAAACAGGAGTATATGACCCGAACCAATAAATCTAATGACGCATCTCCTCTCATGGATCAGTCGTGTTCCGCTGCAAGCTGTCTTTCATGCCGATCCAACCACCTTGCTGCTTCTTTCAGATCCTCAAAGAAATGCGTGGTCCCCAGTGCAGCCACACGTAGCTTGGCCGGATACATCATGGAATATGACACGCCATGCGCCCTTAAGCGCCGTTTAAGCATCCGCAAATCTGGCCCGTCACTTCAGGGGAATATCATCTCCAGTAAGCAGGGGACCAGGAGAGCAGGGCAGGACAGACAGATGCTGGCAGTGGGAGACTCAATTATTAGGGGTACAGATAGGGCGATCTGTCACAAAGACTAGAATCGTAGAGCGGTGTGTTGTCTTCCTGGCACTTAAGTTCGACAAGACCCAGCAGTCATTATCCACATTGGAACTAATGAAAAAGTTAAAGGTAGGTGGGGGGTCTGTAAAAATGATTTTATGGATTTAGGTTGCAAGCTCGGAGAAAGGATCTCAAAAGTAGTATTTTCTAAAAATACTACCTGTACCATGAGCCACACCAGAAAGGCAGCGAGAGATTAGGGAAGTAAACCATTGGCTCAAGAGCTGGTGTAGGAAAGAGGGGTTTGGGTTCCTGGAGAACTGGGCCGACTTCTCTTTTGGATACAGGCTCTATAATAGGGATAAGCTGCACCTCAATGGGGAAGGAGCAGCAAAAACAATAATAAAATACTGATAGGAGTTTGTTATAATCCACCTAATATACCAGAGTCCACAGAAAAGGGAGCAATAAATGACAAAAAGAAAGCATTTAAATCAATAAAATAAGAAAGTAATGAGGAAGCATTGAAAAACTATAAAGAAAAAAAATAGAATATGTAGAAGACAAATAAAAGCAGACAAACTTGAGAGAGAGAGATTCATTACCAAAGAGAGTAAAACCAACCCTAAAATGTTCTTCAGTTATATAAATGGTAAAAAGTTTTAAATTGAAAGTGTTAAAGAGTGATGAGGGAGGAGCTGCAGAGAGCAATGAGGAGAAAGCGAATTGATTAAACATCTTTTTCTCCACTGTATTCACTAATAGAGTTGAGCGGACACCTGGATGTTCGGGTTCGACGGGTTCGGCCGAACTTGAGAAAAAAGTTTGAGTTCGGGACCCGAACTTGACCCCGAACCCCATTGAAGTCATCGGGGACCCGAACTTTTGAGCACTAAAATGGCTGTAAAAATGTCATGGAAAGGGCTAGAGGGCTACAAATGTTGTCAAAATGTGGTTAAGAGCATGGCAAGTGTGGATAGGGAAATGACTTAAAATAACATAAAATACATAAAAATAAAAAATAATAATCTTGCTCTAGGAGGACCAGGTCCATATGGAGTAGGAGGTTGAGGAGGCAGCCGATGTGGCGGTGTAGATGAAAGTGGCGGTGGAGGAGGAGGTAGTCTACACTTCTTTTTGGTTTTAAATGTATTTGTATTTTTTTAAACTAGGGTACACCCCAAAATATGGGAAATATAACCTGTGATAACCACCTCTAGTCATGCTAAACACACGTTCAGACAATACACTGGCTGCAGGGTAAACCTCCAAGGGGTAAAGGGCAAGCTCAAGCCATGTGTCCAATCTGGAGACCCAGAAGTTGCAGGGGCTGACCCCTGTCAGTCAGTTCGTGTAGGTGTGTGCACTCTTACTGCCCCACAATGTCGCACATCCCTGTGATGTTCACGATTCAATTTGATATATGCTCTATCAACTTTCAATGTTCTTTTATGTGCCTACCATAGTGATCACGGGTGGCGGGGAATCAGGGTTCCAGGCCAGAGAGGGAGCGTGAGAAAGAGAGACCACATCCAAGGGAGGATTCATTTTTTTCAAATTTTAAATTATAGAGTTGAAATATGGGAGAAATGATTAAAGTGTAAAAGTGTGAAAACTTTTCAAAGTTTAAGCATTGAATGAAAGGATGTGGCGCACATTAATTACTGAATAATATATTCAATTTTATTCACTGTCACCTATGCATAGCAGGTGTTTATTCACGTCTAAAATTGTATAATGTCAACCCAAGAATGTAACAGAAAAATTATTGAAATTTATTAAGCTGTCAACTAGGTAGAGGGGGGGTGTATTACACCCAAAAATTGGTGAATTTCACCAAAAAATGTAACTGACAATTATATTTTTTTTTAAACCTGTCTACTAGGTATAGCTGTAGTACATCACACCCAAAAATTGGTGAATTTCACCAGAAAATGTAACTGACTATTTACCGTATATACTCGAGTATAAGACGAGTTTTTTGGCACATATTTTTGTGCTCAAAAAGCCCCCTCGTCTTATACTCGAGTCTCGATTTGGCCGACCCGAACATGCCACTGCAGCGAGCGGCCCGGCCGGCGTGTGACTGAAGTGGGAGGAGCGTTGCTAAGTGATGTCAGTCACGCGCCGGCCAGCCAGCTCCTGCTCGCTGTAGTGCATTCATCGTGACAGTGAGTACAGAGGCCGGACCTGTTATCAATAGGAGAGAGATTGTTTTACACACTAGTAAATTACTTTACACACAAAGCCAGTTATGTGCGCAGTTTAGGACACATGAGGGGACGCATAGGGCCATGAGGGGGACCAGCATAAGATGCTATATGTCCTATGCTGCCCCCCCTCATGGCCCTATGTGTCATAGCACATATCCCCTATAACAGCGTACTCCACAGATCCACCCCAATAACAGTGCCATCCACAGGTCCCCATAAGTGTCCTCCACATATCCCCCATAACACTGTCCTCCACAGATCCCCCACATAACAGCGTCCTCCACAGATCCCTCATATATGCTGCATTTCCCACCCTAGTCTTATACTCAAGTCAATAATTTTTCCCATTTTTTGGGGGTAAAATTAGGGGCCTCGGCTTATATTCGGGTCGGCTTATACTCGAGTATATACAGTATTTATTTTTTAAACCTGTCTACTAGCTATAGCAGTGGTACATCACACCCAAAAATTGCAGAATTTCACCAGAATATATAACTGACATTTTTTTTTTTGTTTAACCTGTCTACTATGTACTATAATTGGTACTATACACCCAAAAATTAGTTAATTTCACCAGAAAATGTAACAGACAATTTTTTTAATTTATTTTACTGGTCTACTATGTATAGCAGTGGTACTATACACACCAAAATTGGTGAATTTCAGCCTCAAAAGTAAATGACAATTATTATTTTTTAACCGGCCTACTAGGTATAGCAGTGGTACTATACACCCAAAAATTGGTGAATTTCACCCGAAAATGTTAATGCCAATTTTTTTTTTACAAAGTTTAGAAATGATATAAAATAAAACACGTACAAATAACAAAAAAAAAATAGATTTATGAGGTGGAGTTCCATATGGAGTAGGAGTTTGAGGAGGCGGTGGACATAGCGGTGTAGGTGGAAGCGGTGGTGGAGGAGGACGAGGTAACACAGCTTTTTGGTTTTAATATTATATTTTTTTTTATTAGGGTACACTCCAAAAGAGTGTGAAATATCCAAAATACAAACATGAGCAATTGCGCTGCAGTATAACAATGGATGGTTAGTGCCGGTATAAATGTCTATTCTGGACAAGAAACGGACAAGTCCTGAGGGATCCATGCCTGGTTAAGTTTAATGAACGTGAGCTTGTCCACATTGGCTGTGGACAAGAGGCTGCGCTTGTCTGTGATGACACCCCCTGCCGTGCTAAACACACGTTCAGACAATACACTGGCTGCAGGGCAGGCCAGCACCTCCAAGGCGTAAAGGGCAAGCTCAGGCCATGTGCCCAATTGGAGACCCAGAAGTTGAAGGGGGCAGACCCGTCATTCAGTACGTGTAGGTGTGTGCACACATACTGCTCCACCATGTTGGTGAAATGCTACCTCCTACTAAGAAGTTCCATATCAGCTGGTGGTACTGGTTGTTGTGGCGTGCTGACAAAACTTTTCCACATTTCAGTCATGCTAACCCTGCCTTCTGAGGTGCTGGCGGTGCCTCAGCTGCGTTGGCGACCTCTTCCTCGTCCTCTGCCTTCGCCTTGTGCTTCCACTGTGCCCCTGCTGTCAGGTGGGAATGCCACCAGCAGCGCATCTACCAGCGTGTGTAACATCCCGAAGTATGTTACTAAACTCTTTTTCCCCGCTACCACATGTTAAGTGTAATTGTATTGTCTTTATTGTCATTTTATGTATTTTCTAGGCCTATTTTATATATTATGCTGTAATTTCCATGTGCACCAGCAGGTGGCAGCGATATATAGCAGGACCTTAGCAAGTTTAGTATTGCTAAACTGGAATAGTACATTCCAGTTTAGTTCCCCCCCTCTGTGAGCAGAAGTGGGCCGGTCCCATGTCCTGTCTCATGGGGAGGAGAAGGAAGTTCTAGTTTGAGTGTACCAGCCACCCCAGCTAGGGGAAGGTTGTGTTAGTTGGAGCTCCTAGAAAATAGGCATCCCAAATCAGGACCCTCTCTCGGTTGAGACCAGAGGACATTCCCAGCCTGAGCCATCAGCCTCAGCTGGTTGACAAGCAAGCAGCCATCTTCAGCCTCCACGAAGAAGCATTCCCTGTGAGCCAAGCTGTGAGTACATATCCAGAGACCAGGAGAAGCCAAATTCCTCCTCAGCTAGTCGGGCCCATACCAAGCAGAAGATAGAGCAGAAGATAGATACCTGCCACATTCTCCAGGCATATGATCAGAAGCAGAAGAGATATTGATCCCTGCCACATATTGCCAATACCTGCTGGGACCTAAAGGACTATTGCTGTATCTCATGTGGATTTATGCTGCATTAAGTAAAGAAAAGTTGAATTATATCACAAGTCTGGATCTCATTTACTGCTACCAAGTTCTTCAATTACTCCTACTAGCAACACTCAATTTATTGCAAGTGAGCCAGGATCCAGGAGTCCAGCCATACCCAGGTAGGAGACACCGTTGACATTACACAGAGACACTATCCCCACTCTGGCATTCCTCACCTGGTACGTGAGTCAGTACATCTTAAAGGGCCCTGCAACTGTACCCTGCGCACATTTCAATTGGCGTCACGAACAAACCATAGACTTATATACATCTATCCTGACCCACTGCATACTTGGCCACCGTACCATGGTCCTGCTCATTGCACGTGCGCTTGTACTCGCGCATCTTACGATCACGCTCCAGTGAGGGAATTAAGGACGGTATGTTGTCCTTGTAACGGGGATCCAGCAGCGTGGCCACCCATTAATCAGCACAAGTTAGAATGTGGGCAACTCGGCGGTCGTTGCGGAGACACTGCAGCATGTAATCGCTCATGTGTGCCAGGCTGTCCAGATACACGATACACCTCTCTGTGGGAGGTGTATCGTCTGTGTCCTCTGTATCCCCCATCCACGCACCAGTGATGGCCATGAGCTGGTCTGGGTGCCACCCTGCTGTGAACATGGTTCCTCCTCCTCCATTTCCTCATCCTCATCCTCCACCTCGTCATCCTCCAGAACTGTGCCCTGGCTGGACAATTGTGTACCTTGGGTTTGTGGGTGCAGGAACCCACACTCGAAGCCACTTGGGAATGACTGGCCGGAAACCCTTATGAAATGATCCCTCTTCCTCCTCCTGTGCCACATCCTCTTCCATCATTGCCAGGAGCGTTTTTTCAAGGAGGCATAGAAGTGGGATAGTAACGCTCAGAATGGCGTTATCGGCACTGGCCATGTTGGTGGAGTACTCGAAACAGCGCAACAAGGAACACAGGTCTCGCATGGAGGCCCAGTCATTGGTGGTGAAGTGGTGCTGTTCCACCAAGCGACTCACCCGTGCGTGCTGCAGCTGAAACTCCACTATCGCCTGCTGCTGCTCGCACAGTCTGGCCAGCATGTGCTAGGTGGAGTTCCACCTTGTAGGCACGTCCCATATGAGGCGGTGAGCGGGAAGGCCGAAGTTACGCTGCAGCGCTGACAGGCGAGCAGCAGCAGGGTGAGAATGCCGAAAGCGCGCACAGACGGCCCGCACTTTATGCAGCAGCTCTGACATATAGGGGGAATTTTTAAGGAATCTCTGCACCACCAAATTCAGCACATGCGCCAGGCAAGGGATGTGCGTCAAACTGGCTAGTCCCAGAGCTGATACGAGATTTTGCCCATTATCGCACACCACCAGGCCGGGCTTGAGGCTGACTGGCACAAACCACTCATCGGTCTGTTTTTCAAGGCCCGTCCACAGCTCCTGCACGGTGTGGGGTTTGTCCCCCAAACAGATACGTTTTAAAACTGCCTGCTGTCGTTTACCCCTGGCTGTGCTGAGGTTGGTGGTGAAGGTGTTACGCGGATGAGGAGCTGGTAGAGGATGAGGAAGCAGAGTAGGAGGAGGAAGCAACAGGAGGCAAACTGAGGCACCCTGCAATCCTCAGTGGTGGAAGGACATGCGCCAAACTGCTATCTGCCTCAGGCCCAGCCGCCACTGCATTTACCCAGTGTGCTGTTATGGAGATATAACGGCCCTGACCGTGCTTACTGGTCCACGTATCCGTAGTCAGGTGCACCTTGCCACAGATGGCGTTGCGCAGTGCACACCTGATTTTGTCCCCTACTTGGTTGTGCAGGGAAGGGATGGCTCGCCTTGAAAAGTAGTGGCGGCTGGGCACGACGTACTGTGGAACAGCCCCTGCCATAGGGCCTTTAAAACTATCCGTCTCCACCAGACGGAATGACAGCATTTCAAAGGCCAGTAATTTAGAAATGCTGGCATTCAGGACTAGGGATCGCAGGTGGGTAGGGGGGTACTCCCTCTTCCTCTCTAGTGTTTGAGAGATGGAGAGCTGAACGCTTCCGTGGGACATTGTGGAGATGCTTGGTGACCCAGGTGTTGGTGTTGCTGGCAGATCCTCTGTTTGCGGGGTGGCAGGTGGCACTGTCACATCAGAGGTGGATGAAGAGGCCGAGACTGCAGCAGAAGAGGAATCAGGAGGAGCCATAGACCTTTCTTGGTTTTTTAGGTGTCTACTCCACTGCAGCTCGTGCTTTGCACTTAAATGCCTGGTCATGCAGATTGTGCTCAGGTTGAGAACGTTTATGCCTCGCTTCAGGCTCTGATTGCACAGCGTGCAAACCACTCGTGTCTTGTCGTCAGCACATTGTCTGAAGAACTGCCACGCCAGGGAACTCCTGGGAGCTGGCTTTGGTGTGCTCGGTCCCTTGCTGCGGTGGGCAGTAGGAGGCGTACTGTCTAGAGGACGGCCACTCCGCTTTTGCACCCTGCTCCCTCTTCTGTGCTGGTGGCTCTGTGCGACCACTGCCTCTTCCTCCAAACTACATAGGTCACTCGCATGACCTTGATTCCATGTGGGGTCGAGGACCTCATCGTCCTCCACATCATCTTCCACCCAGTCTTCACCCCTGCCTTCCTTGTCGGTCTGCACACTTTCGAAAGCCCCAGCAGTTGGCACCTGTGTTTAGTCATCATCCGAGACGTGCTGCGATGGTCCTCCCATGTACTCATCTTGAAAAATAAGTGGTTGGGCATCGGTGCATCTCTTCCACTTTTGGGGCAGGGCTAGGTGGATGGCCCTGGGAAACCCTGCTAGCAGAGTCATCAAAAAGCAGAAGGGACTGCTGCATGACTTGGGGCTCAGACTGCTTGGCTGATTTGCAAGGGGGTGAGGTGAAAGACTGATGGACATCGGCTGCAGGTGCCAACTGTGGTCTTTCATCAGGAGACTGGGTGGGAGACAATGTGAAGGAACTAAATCCACTGTCAGCAACCCAATCTACTATCGCCTGTACTTGTAGAGCAGCATTAGGCCCGACCAAATAACGCTGCAGGTTTTGTCGCCTACTCGCACCTGAGGAAGGGGTTTCACTTGTGCGTGTAGCTGGCACAGATCGACCACGTCCTCTCCCTGCAACAGGAGCTCTACCAGCAGCACCACGACCTGGGCCACGTCCCTTATTTGACACTCTCCTCATATTTTTCGAATTTAGGATCTTGCCCTAAATGGGTGTTTAATTAATAGTAGAATAGAACGACAGTATGTAAAGGGTGTATCTCACACGGCCTGAACCAGACTAGGCCTCAATTAAAGTTTTTTTGCCCAAAATGGCTGTATTTCAAATGCCTGAATCAAACCCCTGTATGTAGAGGGTGTATCTCACACTGTCTGAACCAGTGTAGGCCTGAATTTAATATTTCTTTGCCAAAAATGGCAGTATTTCAAATGGCTATATTTCAAATGCCTGAATCAAACCCGTATATGTAGAGGATGTATCTCACACGGTCTGAACCAGTGTAGGCCTGAATTAAATATTTCTTTGCCCAACAAGGCTGTATTTCAAATGGCTGTATTTCAAATGCCTGAATCAAACCCCTGTATGTAGAGGATGTATCTCACACGGTCTGAACCAGTGTAGGCCTGAATTAAATATTTCTTTGCCCAACAAGGCTGTATTTTAAATGGCTGTATTTCAAATGCCTGAATCAAACCCCTGTATGTAGAGGGTGTATCTTACAGGGCCTGAACCAATGTAGGCCTAAATTAAATATTTCTTTGCCCAAAATGGCTGTATTTCAAATGGCTGTATTTCAAATGCCTGAATCAAACCCCTGTAGGTAGAGGGTGTATCTCACATGGTCTGAACCAGTGTAGGTCTGAATTAAATATTTATTTGCTCAAAATGGCTGTATTTTAAATGGCTGTATTTCAAATGCCTGAATCAAACCCCTGTATGTAGAGGGTGTATCTCACAGTGCCTCAACCAGTGTAGGCCTAAATTTCATATTTCTTTGCCCAAAATGGCTTTATTTCAAATGCCTGAATCGAACCCCTGTATGTAGAGGGTGTATCTCACAGGGCCTGAACCAGTGTAGGCCTAAATTAAATATTTCTTTGCCCAAAATGGCTGTATTTCAAATGCCTGAATCAAACCCTTTATGTAGAGGGTGTATCTCACCGGTCTGAAACAGTGTAGGCCTGAATTAAATATTTCTTTGCCAAAAATTGAGGTATTTCAAATGGCTGTATTTCAAATGCCTGAATCAAACCCCTGTATGTATAGGGTGTATCTCACAGGGAGGGCCTGAACCAGTGTAGGCCTAAATTAAATATTTATTTGCCCAAAATGGCTGTATTTCAAATGGCTGAATATGAAAGCTGTATATATTAAACTTGAATTTAACACTTGCAGATCAGAAAAATACAGTTTTTTGACAAAAAAGTGTGTTTTAAAACCCAAGAAAATGATGGGTGTATTCCTAGCTTAAATTGCACACTGACTAATCCAGATGTTGTAGATTGCCAAAAAAGTGGGGGGGGTTTGTAACAGAATATGAAAGCTATATATATTAAACTTGAATTTAACACTTGCAGATGAGGAAAATACTGTTTTTTGGCAAAAAAAACGTGTGTTTCAAACCCCAGAAAATGATGGGTGTATAGTGTATTACTGTACAGCAGCGGCTGCATGAAGCGCACGGCGTCATAGCAACCAATGACGCCGTGCGCTCATCCCGGCCGGGTTTCCACGGTCCGCTCTCGGCCGCGGAACACAGCCGTGTACATGAGGCCTTATCCAGATGTTGTAGATTGCCAAAAAAGTGTTTTTTGGGTAACAGAATATGAAAGCTGTATATATGAAACTTGAATTTAACACTTGCAGATCAGGAACATACCATTTTTTGGAAAGAAAAAGTGTGTTTTTAAAACCCCAGAAAATGATGGGTGTATTTCTAGCTTAAATTGCACACTGACTAATCCAGATTTTGTAGATTACCAAAAAACTGTCGGATGAAATGAAAACACCGTATCAGCATGACTTAGGGATCAGTCATGTCAAACTAATTAAATCCGTTTCTATGAGAAAGTAAGTTCTAGAGTTGACCGGGGTGAGTCAATGGATGTCATATATCTTTAATTCTCCAAAGCATTTGACACTGTACCACATAAAAGGTTAGTATATAAAATGATAATGCTTGGACTGGGATAAAATGTCTGTATGTAGGTAAGTAACTGGCTCAGTGATAGAAAACAGAGAGTCACTGTCACTAGTGGAGGGGTCAGTATTGGACCTATTCTCTTCAATATATTTATTAATGATCTTTTAGAATGATTGCACAGTAAAATATCACATTTTTGCAGATGACACTAAATTGTGTAAAGTAATTGACACAGAAGGGGACAGTATACTGCTACAGATGGATCTGGATAGATTGGAGGCTTGGGCAGAGAAGTGGCAGATGAGGTTTAATACTGACAAATGAAAGGTTATGCACATGGAAAGGAATAATGCAAGTCACCAGTACATACTAAATGAAACACAGGGTAACACTGACATGGAAAAAAAAGGACTTAGGAATTTTGGTGAACCCCAAACGAAACTATAAAAAACTGTGTTGGGCAGCTGCTGCCAAGGCCAGTAAGAGAATGGGTTGCATCAAAAGGTGCATAGATACCTATGATGAGAACATAGTCCTGCCACTTTACAAATCACTAGTCAAACCACACACAGAGTACTGTGTTCAGTTCTGGGCTCCTGTGAACAAGGCAGACATAGCAGAGCTGGAGAGGGTTCAGAGGAGGGTAACTAAAGGAATAACTAGAATGGGTGTACTACAGTTCCCAGAAAGATTATCAAAATTAGGGTCATTCACTTTAGAAAAAAGACGACTGAGGGAATATGTAATAACTATGTATAAACTATGTATAAATATATCAAAGGTCAGTACAGATATCTCTCCCATCATTTATTTATCCCCAGGACTGTGACGAGGGGACATCCTCTGCGTCTGGAGGAAAGATGGTTTGTACACAAACATATAATAGGATTGTTTACGGTAAGAGCAGTGAGACTTTAGAACTCTCTGCCTGTGGAGGTGTGTCACGGCTGAGGATGGGGAAAACCCTCAGCCGTGCGATGCCAGAAGAGGTTATTGGCTGCTCGGCCAGGACAACAGAATTAGGGAGCAGGTCACCTCCTATCGCGTCCCTAACCTGACCCTGACTCCTAACCATATGAGCCAACCCTGATGGTGGGAGGGCTCATACACCGGAACCTAATATTCCCTGCTAGCCCTCAGGATTGCCCTGAAACAGGGAGCAGGGTAAGACGACCTGTTCCTCCTAGGCACGGAGGAACAGGAGTCTCACTGGCCAAGCTGCAAGGAGAAGGAGGTACAAAAACAGACCTATGTATACGGCAGGTGAACTGCACTAGTTCCACCTACCTGCCACAGCCTTGCTGACTGGATCCCTGTGCTGACACGCTGATGTCCACACCATACTTAAATGGACACAGTCAACACACATACACACACAGGAACCCAGATCCATAGCTGCATTAAATAACAAAAGGAATACAACATCAACTGAACATATAAACATCTATGATCACAAGGGTGGCCCTCACTGGCAGATGGTATAAAGTAGGAGGACGACTCCAGCAGACCATGGCTGAAGTACCCCTCTGACTACTGCTCTCAGCAGAGGCTATATAGGCCCAAGTAGCCACACCCACACAGACACACCCAGTGTTCACACACACAGAAGGGATTTAACCCTTCCTACACCAGGCATGAGAAAACAGCCACATAAAGGGGAAGTGAACAAACACCTATCACACAGCAGCTGTTACAGCCGGCAACGACATGCGTGGCAACTATGTCCTGGGAGCCAGCCAGAAGGCCAAGACACTGCCACCACATGTACACAAAGAACACGTTTCCGCAGACAACCGCAAGTGACGGAACAACACAGTGCACGCACATATAACACCCCGTGCACACCAAACGGATAAAAGGCACACCTATAAAGAGAGGTTGCCAGGTGCAACCGCATGCACATAGCAGCAAGCAGCCTAGCACAGCTCAGGCTGCTATACTGACAATAACAACATGTTGCCAGCGGCAACCACAAGTGAGGCAACATACTAGCGGCACTCACCTGTGGTTGAACAACAAAACCAGACCGCAGGCAACAGCCTGCGGTACAGGAGTCACGACCATGACCATGGTCATGACAAGGTGGTGATGGTGAATTCACTAAAAGTGTTCAAGGGGGTCCTGGATGTATTTCCGGAGTGTAATAATATTACAGGCTATAGCTACTAGAGAGGGGTTACTGTGTTACCTTAATGACTGCCAATATGCCTTTTCATGGCACTAAAAGTCTTATTCTAGGCCACTGTCTTTTTCTGGCAGCCTAGAATAAAGGATGCATGGGTCTCCCATGCAGAGAAAAGCAGGAGCTCAGCTCTCGCATGACAGTCAGGCTCCTACTCTAACAGACCAGATCAGAAGAAGCACTTTTCCCCATTAGATGCCTTGGTCAATAGCGACCGCAAAGTGTAAGTGGTGTTAGAGGGAGGGGGCTCCTTCTGTCAAACATTAACACCATGTGAATGATATCGCTGGAGGATCCCAGCTCTGCCTTGTGTATATGTCCTATTAGGCTGTACTAGAGGTGTAGCCTAATAGAGTGCCTAGCAGTATTGTACTGACAGTATAATACACAGTATTACATAAGTAGTACAGTGTACTATGTGAGCAAAATCCCCTTGTGGAACTAGTAAATGGTTAAAAAATAAAAATAAAGTTTTATTACAACAAAATCTTCAAGTTAAAAAGCATACACATCCTTTTACCATTTTAAAAATGCCTTTCAATGAAAAAATAAATAAAAAATCTTCTCCACATATTTGGTACCACTGCATCCATAACGACCTGAACTATAACATTTTCATATAATATATCAGACACATTGAACGCCGTAAAAAAAGCCATAATTGCTGTCTGTTTTTCCACCATCCAAAAAAAGAGAATTAAGAATAATGAAAATTATACCAATGAAAACTACAAATTGTCCTGCAAAAATCAAACCCTCACACAGGTCCGAAAAAAGAAAAATTCACTTGTCTTGGGACGTGGCAATGGTAAATCATTTTCTTATTTTTTATTTTTTTAAAACGCGCAAAGAAACAACAGGTTTTATTGTGCAAAAGTAGCAAAACTATATGTATTTGATATGACCCAGAGAGTGAAGTTGTCATGTAAGGCTACTTTCACACCTGCGTTTAGGTGCGGATCCGTCTGGTATCTGCACAGACGGATCCGCACCTATAATGCAAACGCTTAGATCCGTTCAGAACGGATCCGTTTGCATTACCATGAAAAAAAAAAATTATAATAATTTATTTTTTGTTCATGATAGTGCAAACGGATCCGTTTTGACTTTACATTGAAAGTCAATGGGGGACGGATCCGTTTGAAAATTGAGCCATACTGTGTCAAATTCAAACGGATCCGTCCCCATTGACTTACATTGTAAGTCTGGACGGATCCGTTTGCCTCCGCACGGCCAGGCGGACATCCGAACGCTGCAAGCAGCGTTCAGGTGTCCGCCTGCTGAGCGGAACGGAGGTCAAACGCTGCCAGACTGATGCATTCTGAGCGGATCCGCATCCACTCAGAATGCATTAGGGCTGGACGGATCCGTTCGGGGCCGCTTGTGAGAGCCTTCAAACGGAACTCACAAGCGGAGCCCCGAACGCAAGTGTGAAAGTAGCCTAATTTATGCCGCAAAAATTGCAAAAATGTTGCAAAAATTAAAACATAAATAGCCAATGACATTCATGATGTTTTTTTTTTTTCATTCCTCCCCAGACAGCATGAATAAAAGTTAATCATTGAGTTACCTCAAAGGAGTTACGCCAAAGTGATGCCATTAAACAACTTGTCGTGCAAAAAAAGCCCCCACACAGCTACATTGACAAATAAATAGAAAATGTATAACTCTTGGAATGCGACAATGAAAAAATGAAAAAAAAATAAAGCCTGGTCTCTAAAGTGCAAAATGATACGGTGGAAGAGGTTAAAGTGTCCCTGTACACAAAGAAAGAACTCTCTCTCTCCTTGCTGTAGGAAACAGGCTCAATAGAAAGTCTATAAGCCCTCTCCAGCAGCGAGGAGAGCACTCTGTGTGAGCACTTCTCTCTCCTTGTTCATTGGAAATCTCAGCATTTATACCCCCACCAATCAAAACCCTTCATATGTTGCTATGACATATCAAAAGTTATTTTAAAGTCCAGGTGCATTTAACTTTACATATGTGATATGATTGGTACTAGAACTGTATAATATGACAAGATTGGTACTCAGGGGCGTAACTAGAAAAAGCTGGGCCACATAGCAATTTTTTGAACTGGCCCCGATGAGCTTCCCACAACTTCCATCCTCCCACAGCTAGTCAAAACCACCCACACTCATCATACAATACCCACCCACTCAGTAATTATACCCCTTAGTGCCCCCACAGAGTAGTTATGCCCCCTTAGTGACCCCAAACAAAAGTTATTACCCCTTAGTGCTTACACAAAGTAATCATGCCCCCTTAGTGCCTCCACACAGTAACCATGACCCCTTAGTGCCCCCACACAATGGTTATGCTTCCTTGGTTCTCCTCACACAGTAATCATGCCCCTTAGTGCCCCCCACACAGTAATCATGCCCCTTAGTGTCCCCCACACAGTTATCATTCCCCTAAGTGCCTCCACACAGTAATCATGCGCACTAAGTGCCCCCACATATTACAATGCCTACTAGTCCCCACAGTGCTCCCCTTTAGCACCCCCCTTGCATTAGTAAAGCCCTGTGGTGCTAATAAAATAAAAAATACTCACTTAGCCTTGTTCCCCCGATGAACGGAGAACATCTTGCTCTTCCCAGCAGGTGCAATACAGTTATTAGTAGAGTGCACAGGTCAAGGACATGGCGGGGAATGTTCCTCAGCCCATGCGCTCTTCTACTCAGCTCAGCAGGTATCATGATGGGGAGGTAATTACATAACAAGGAAATTGGTAAATCACCATCAATTGTCCAACTTTTTATCGAAGGTAGCAGAACAGTAAATTCTATAGCAATCTAGTCTAGTGAGCAGTAGTTAGCAGGACTTGACAAACTCCCATTAGCTAAGTTCAGTTGCACTGTGCCCCATTACACCAATGAATGCAGCACACAAATAGGAACAAACAGTCTGTGGATTGGGTCTTCGACAAATGAACTATTATGGTGTGTTGACATATACATTTCTGCCCCTGATTTGCATGCAGCAAATTCACTATGTTTTACAGTATCAGCAAAGTGGATGATATTTTAACAACTTCAGGACCCTGTGATTTTCCATTTTCGTTTTTTACTCCCTGTCTTCCGAGAGCCAACATTTTTTTATTTTATTTTCCCATTACGCTGTTCACTGTATAGGATAAATATTTTTATATTTTAATAGAATGGGTGTTTTCAGACACGACAATGTCTATCATGTTTGAATGTTTTTTATATTTTTTAAAACCTTAACCTTTTTTACACTTTTTTTTAAAGTTACCCTAGGTGACTATAACATGCAGTCATTGGATTGCATCTTGTATTATGTAGTGCATATCGATGCATTATAGAATATCAAATTCTGTATATTCCAATGCAGTGCTGCCACCTAAAGGCGTGCCTTGGAATATACTAGTAATTGGACTGTTAGCCTTGTGCAGGTTTATACCTATTACTAGTACAGGCTGCCTTCCCTGATCTCAACCAGCGGAAGGTGGCCTGGGCTAGGAAGCGCATGGCTCCTTGTTTTAGCGCTCCCAGATGCCGTGGTCACATTTGACTATGGCATCTGAGGGGTTCAATGTCTACCGCCGATTGCAAACATTACCCCTCTGTAAAACAGCAAAAACCTGGTGGTTATGGTGCCAGCTGCACTAGCGAGCGGGCGCCATCTTTAAAGACCCGATATCCGTCATACCTGTATATCGATGATCTGGAAAGGGTTGACAAGTTTTCTCTAGACACTGAGGAAACCATCTGTGAATAAGCTGACCTGCAGTGCAATGCAGAGAGTGAAATCCACAGGAAGTCTGCAGTAAAAAACGTGCAGTAAAATTAGTGGAAAACTTACACCATGTGGTGGCACCCTTATAGTTCATTTTAACTTGAAATAAATCTCAGAGTGCAATGGCTTTATACTTCGGGAACTTGAACACTTTTACTCTTAAACACTTTTGTTCACAATATGGCATTTTTTACAGGAAGTTTTAGCAATAGTGCATTATCCAGCTGCCTCCAATGGCTGCCTTTGGGTGGGCAAGGCCTGGCCACATGCAGCCTGCCGCACCATTTTGCAGTACACTTGTGTAGATATTGCTCATGAGTGAGAGTATCTGTACAAAGCTTTCTTTATTCTGGGTTTAGAGCACTGGAAAAGAATAGTGCCTGCTTTGCAGTCTGCCTCCAACTCTGCTCAATACCTGTTTATACGTGCTCAATCCCAGCCAGGCTGGCACAGTAGATATTCCCACTTTGTGCTCCTTTCACAGTAGTTATGCCCCCTTAGTGCCCCCACACAGTAGTTATGCTCCATAGTGCCCCCACATAGTACAATGTTCCCATAGTGGCCCCACATAATAGTTATGCCCCTTAGTGCCCCACCAGAAGTTATGTCCCCCATACCATGTCTCCCATGTACCTCTTTCCTAAACATTGTTGCATACTAAATATCCCACTTTTTGTCAACAATATTCCTCTTTTAGTAAGATAATATGTCCTGCCACACTGCAAAAACTGTTTAGTGATGGTAAAAGGATGTCCAATCCATGGAGGTCATACCTCATAACTTAGAGGACTTAAAGGATCTGCAGTCAGCAACTAGTGCCATCTACCACAGGACACCTTCAGAGGTCTTGTAGAGTCCATGCCCAAATGGGTCAGACCTGATTTGGCACAACGAGGAGAATCTACACAATATTAGGTGGCTTAAGGCTATGGCTCATCAGTTTGCTTAATCCCAAAAAACAGACATTATAGGCCCCGACTCAACTTAGCCACGACTCTCGTTTCAGGCAAAAGTAAAAAAAAATGAGGGCAAGAAGACCTCCAGGGGAGCTGGAGTGCTTCTCCAACCCTCGGTCAGTCACAGAGTGACATGTCTGCCAGCTCTAGAAACTGACTAGGGGGTGAGTCAGTTTGTGCCTACAGCTCAAGCTCAGAAAGTGCAATGCTGCTGTCTGAGTGTGGAACCACCAAAGAGGAGGACACCCCAGTGTCTGTCTAGGTCTTGTGCTGGATGGAGGACAGGGAGCCTGGAAACCAGACTGTCCGGCTACTCTAGCGTGTGCAGATCTATATATAGATATATATTCAGTATATACTATATTTTCGCTCCATAAGATGCACTGTTTCCCCCCCCCCGAAGTAGGGGGAAAATGCCCCTGCGTCTTATGGAGCGTATACTAATGAGCACTTCTATTATAGAAGTGCTCATTAGTACCGGAGGACCAGGAAGCAGTGAAGGCTCTGTACTCACCGTTTCCTGGTCCTCGGCTGTCAGCTGTGCTGTGGCTGCGCACAGCGCGAGGGCGCTCTGTGACCTCACGCTGTGCACGTCGGGTTACAGCACAGTCGAGGGCAGGAAGAAGAAGACAGTGCGCTGGAGGTGAGGAGTGTCGGTGTCCAGAGCAGTAGAGGTAAATGGATATTTTATTTATGTGATCTGAGGCATGGGGGCTGATTCAAAGACTGGGGCCTGACCTATGGCATGTGGGCTGATTAAATGAGGCTGGGGGCTGATATGAGGTATAGAGGTCTCATCTCAGGTTTTAATGTGGGTCTTATTTTTTGGGGGGCTGTTATCTGAGGTCTGATTGGGGGTCATTCACATTGAGGTCTAATCTGAGGTCTGATAGTGGGTCTGATCTGAGGTCTTATTGGGGTCTTATTAACAGTGGGGGTCTGATTGGGGCCGTGAGCTGAGGTCTGATTAACATTGGGGTTTTATTGGGGCTGTGAGCTGAAAGTATTTTTTTCTTATTGTCCTTTATTGTCCTCCTCTAAAACCTCGGTGAGCCTTATGGGCCACTGCATCTTATAGTGCAAAAAATACGGTGTATATATAGAGAGAGAGAGAGAGAGAGAGAGAGAGAGAAAGTGATGGTTTATCGCTATGGTATGCCAGTACAGTTGAGGTCCAACTGCTAAGACCCTCACTGATCCTGGGAATGAAGGGGCAGAAAATGAATGGGTGTTGGGGATGGTGTTAAATGTGTTAGGGTCCATTCACACGTCCGTAGAATAGGTCCGGATCCTTTTCACAACGTTGCGGAACGAATACGGACCTATTCATTCTCTAAGGGACTTGAAGAGATGCAGACAGCACACAGTGTGCTCTCCACATCCGCAGCCCCAATCTTCCAGTCCGTGGCTCCGAAAAAAATAGAACATGTTCTATTCTTGTCCGCGATTGCAGACAAGAATAGGCAGTTCTATGGGGCGTGCCAGCCGGGTGTATTGCGGATCCGCAATACACTACGGACATGTGAATGGCCCCTAAATGGATTCTTGAGCTGGGAAAAATCATAGCGAAGAACATAGAGGAGGTTCAAGTTAAAAAAAAATAATAACCTCACTGATCCCCCACCACTCCTGTTCTGTGCCCACTGCTCTTTAATTCAATACACAGTATATGCAAGGAAATGCACACACAGCCAATCACTGGCTAATGCAGGTCACTGAAACTGAATCCAAAGGAGCTGTCAAAAATGAAAAGGTGGAATCTGGTTGCTAAGGGCAACTAAGCCACTTCTACTTTACACCAGTTTGATAAATGACCCCACTGGTTTCCAGACAAAGGAAATTCTAGCTGAGCTTCTGGCTTCTGTTTATATTTAATCTATATTTGTCTTTAAATGTCTACATTTAGGATCAATCATGTCTTTACACATCTGACCACTAGATGGCACAATTGTTCTTCCAGTTATAAACTAGATATTAGCAGTATGTATGAATCATGCATTATTAATATACTGCTGAGTGGATTCTGTAAGTATGTAGTCAGGAGATAAGTAAACAATAATAGATAGGGAATTACAAATTAGTATTTGGAGTATTTGTCTAAATACATAATGAGCCATTCTATGAATATTTGATTTGTCAGCGCTTTGGCAAAGTTGGGACCATTTCTTGTAGTAACTGAGCTGACAGAAGGAGAATTAACATATATTTTTTGGACTTATTTTACCTTGATTATTTATTAGCAGAAGCTAATGGGGTTGTTCTGGATTTACTAAGAGCAGGCAATGGATTGAAATAGAAAAAACCCTATTCTAACTTCTTCGATCCCTTGTTGCTTCAGAGAAGCCATTCCGGGTTTCCTGCAGCAAACATGTGCTGTACATTATTCACTCTGTAGCCATTCACTGGCCTCAGCGGTGATGCCAGGATGTATGGCACATGAGCACTCAGACTAGTGACCAGATAATACCCAATATTTCTGACTCAAGATTATCTCTGTACATATTTTAAAGTGACATTCTGAAAACAAACACAATGCATATTTTGTCTTGTTTCTGGAAACACACACATGCAGTTTTTTATGTAGTTTTTTTAAAACCAGAGTTGAGCGGATTCAGCAGGAAGGAGAAGAAAAAGTCCTTCATTTATATTTCCCATTCCTTTTGTATCCACTTTTGGGTTTGATTCAAAAACTGCACAAAATTGCATGTGTGATTAAAGACGAAGTAGTACAGAGCCCCATTCTTGGTGTAATATAAAACATGCCTATCCAATGGAAATGTGACAGACCCCGCTATTGGCAATTGGGATCTATCTGAAAAAGGTTCTTAAAGGCTGTCAAGGGTCCATTAAGAACAGAAGTCATGACAAAGTCTTAAACCAATTCATGGTTAAAGGGAGTCTGTCGCCACCGGTGACCATTTCTAGCCCTTTGCATTGCAGTGTTACTCTCCTATTGTCATTTCCAAATATATCTTTTTTTGACCCTTAAAAAACTGGTTATTATAATTCCTAATGAGAAATAAAAGAGCTCAGTGGGCTGTATTTATCCCTGAAGGAATTCAGCCTAGTCCATCAGAACAAAGCCCCACACCTCCCCTCCTTCTTCTCTCCAGCTCCCAGCCTAGTGTCACGGTGCGGTTCACTGTGACAGTTGTGGCTGTGTGGGCTGGCTGCATGCCCTCTCGCGTACTGGCTGCAGGCTGTCTCCTGTGTATGCTGGTTACTTGGGGCTGCGCGCTGGCTGCAATGTTTTGGGGAACTGCTGCCTGTGAATGTTTGCCCTCCTCGTGTCTGCTTCTCTGTGCAGTTCTTATCACTGTTGCCATGTAGGCTGGCTGCAGGCTCCCTCATGTACTGGCTGCAGGCTTACACCTGTGTATGCTGGTTGCTTGTGGCTGCATGCTGGCTGCGGTGTAATGTATGAACTGTGGCCTGTGTTTGTGGATTCCCGTGTCTGCATCTCACACACATTTGTGGGGTGTTGATGGGTGACAGTCCGCTCCCTCTGTCAGCACTTGATCGATACTCCTGCCAGTCCGGGCTGTTAGAGCAGGGCCACGGCTCTCATGTGAGAGCTGGGTCCCCGCACCCAGCTGCATGGGGGACCTGTGCAGTGCTTAGACTGGGCCGCTGTAGAAAAGCGGTGGCCCAGCCTAAGGCCCCTTAGTGACCACCGTAAAAACACGCATGGGTGGTCACTAAGGTGTTAAAAATTTCATGTTAGATTTCTTATAGAAAATTTTTAAGGCTGAAACTCTCCATAAATCTAAATAGGGTTGTTCCTGTAGCATGTGCATGGATTATTACAAAACCCTTTTGGATGAGTGGGACAATTGCAGGTTTTTCTGTAACAAATTTGCCATGTGTAAACATATCCCAACAGGTAGCTAAAAAGCTGGGGTTTATTTATATAAAGCAAGCAGATATTTAACATTTTTTAATGCTAGACATGACAAAATCAACAATACTAAAAGTCATCTGCATGTAACCATTTTAGAGGATCATTTTTAAAACATATTGCCATACATTTTCCTTTAAACAGGACAACATGATCATTAGATGTGAGTTTTCTTATAGCGGGCAATTTTATGGATTGACGTAAAATTTTCCATAGACTGATAACAGCCAAATATATTTTGTTCAGTTAATTAAAACGGATTATTGCTGGTCTGTGCAGGACGGAGGCTTTCAGGAAGGAAGTTCCAATAATCTCTTGTTTCTTACCGTTTCATGCAGAACAAATGAACAGTACGTTCAAGGTTACCTTCTTGGAAAATGACAGGCATATTGCTCATGTGCATGTTGCTATCATTCTACCATTGTTTTGGGTGTACTGCTTGCTAATTAAATCTTCAATACCTGTAGTAGTATTCCTGTTTAACATACTGACCCTAAATACTATTATGGTTCTCTGTCTAATTTACTGCACAGTCCCCTCGTGATTTACGTTAATAACTTATTTTCTGGTACATTTTTTGTGAATGAAGCACTAAGTAAAATAGTGTAGGCCTTATACAACATATTAAGACATATTTGGCAACCAAGAAGGCTAAGCAGAGATTTATTTAAGTATCAGGAACCAAATATTGAAAAACTTGGAAAAGTTTAGACTGGCAAGAGTGAACACTGTTGAGTTACAAATTACATTCCCCCATTTGAGTTGTTTGCACTTAAATAGTTTTTTCAGGACCTAGATATTGATGACCTATCCTGAAGATAAATCAGTATCAGATCAGTAGGGGTCCAACACCAGCTCCCCCACTGATCAGAAGTTCTGGTCAGCCATAGGAACAGGAAACAATGTACAATGTACAGAGCTTGAAGCAGACAACTCTGCACACTGTGTAGTGGAGATGCCAGGGTACTGTGGCTCACCTCCCATTCAAGTGAGTGGGAGCTGAGCTGCAGCACCCAGGCACTAAAAACGATACAGTCTACGAAGCCTTCTGCTTCCACCCCATACACAGTTTAGATTCCGGCACTACGGCTGCTGAAATAGCTGATCGGAGAGGGGGGGGGGGGGGTGTGAAGTTAGGTTATCTAAAGGGATGTCTGGATTTTTATCAGGAGGGGCATTCATCAAATGTAGAAAATTTTGATAAACTTATCTAATAAACTTGACCTTGCTAGTTTGTCTATACAGCTCCTTGTGCAGACCTATATGTCTTTATGGTTACAAACCACAAAGAAACCTTGTGTGTAGTCTGATTACTTGTGGTGTCAGTGGTTGTGGTCCCACCCATTCAAGATCAAGAGGAGGACAAATTTTGGCGGAAGTCCTCTCTACTTACTACTACTACTGTGGTGGGTGGCAGAAGTGACTTAAAGGTAATGTGTCATCGGAAAATGACCTATCGTTTAAATCACATTTTTATGTTTAACATATTTTTAAAGAATTTTGGATGATATTTTAAATTTTCCATTTCAATATCTCTATTTAAATAAAAAACAAATTCCTGCAGTTTTCGCACTGGACACTATGCCTAATAATTGCCGCCACTTCTTGGTCTGTACAGATCACTTCACTGCGGTTATATACTGTTCTAAAGGCATTTTTACATGAGCCGATTATCATGTAAATTATTGTTAAATCGTGCAAAACTGCACGATTATCGTGTAAAAGCAATGAACGGTAAGGTGACAACTGACAATCGGTAGATTTCTCGTTAGTTCGATCGTTTGTGTGACTTTGCACAGGTCCCAGAGCATGCCTAGAAAACTCTCCACTCCTGACTGTGTCTATAAACCATGGGGCTGCCATAAAGCAATTTTCTTAATGCTTTCTAAATGCATAAAACTGGTATTTCTGTAACCATACAGGTTAGTAAAAAAGATAATGTGTCATTATTCCTGAACGATGCATACCACAATAACAAAACCCAAAAAGCAGTTTATCCTGATTCCCAAAAAGCTAAATAAAGTCATATGTACCCCAAATGAGTCTTCAAACCAATTATGATGGCATCTCATGCAAAAAAGAAGCCCTCACACTGAGAGAAACATAAACGTATGGCTGTCAGAAAGTGACTCATAAATGAATGGTTGTTAGAAAATGGCTGTACTGGTCCCCAGAGGCTGTTCAATAGCAACATGGTGGTTCTAAATTAATCCATCAAAATCTGCACTGCAAAGCAGCCAAATTGCAGTCTTTCCCTTCTGAACCCTGCAGAGTAAGCAGCAGTTAATGCACACCTTTCAGCACCCAGTAGAACCCTCCTAACAATATAAAGGGTATGGTGTGTCTTATATGGCACAAGCTGGGAACAACTGGGCACTGAAATGTCATATCTGAGGAAAACTTGCAATTATAATTTCACAGTCCCCTGCTCAATAATTTCTACAAAACACCTGCGGGGTCAAAATGCACCCTCCGCTCCTCAATAAATACTTTGAGGGGTGTCGTTTCCAATATAGGGTCACTTCTCAGAGGTTCAATTTATTATTTTGCCCCAGAGCCCCTATAGTTGTCACCAAAAAATGTATAAATCATCACAATGCACCAAATAAATTCACATGGTGTTTTTTTTACTCCTGAGCCCTATGGTATGTCCAGGCAAAAGATTAGGGTCACATTTAGGGTGTTTCTAAAACCAGGAGGCCCGGCATAACAAGAGGGCTTACTTTTCACACTGGCACACGATGGGCACAACATATTGGGTATTGAAATGGCATCTCTGTGTAAAAATTGCAATTTTCACTTTGCACCATCTGCAGTGAATTGATTTTTGCTAAACACCTGTGTGGTCAAAATGCTCACTACACTCCTTGGTATAGTCTAAAAGGGGTGTGGTTTCTAAAATGGGGTCACTTCTTGAGGGTGTCTTTTTTATATTATATTATATCAGCTCTGTATAAATCACCAATCTAGGCCTCAAATGCGCCTTCTTTTCTGAGCCCTTCTGTATGCCCATACAGCAGTTTATGACCACTTATGAGGTGTTGCTGCATTTAGGACAAAATGAGTAACATATTGTGGGGTGGTTTTTTTCCCTGTTACCTCTTGTGAAAATGAAAAATTTGGGCCTAAAGCAACATTTTCTTCTTAAATATATAATTTTTCATTTTCACAGGCAAGTGTTTCTAAATTCTCTGAAACGCCTGTTAGGCCAAAATGCTCACTGCACCCCTTGAAAAATGTATATTTTGGGGGCTCGAACTGTGGGGGTACCTCAGGGGTTTTTCAAATGTAACAGAGCACCCAAAAACTATTTCAGAAAAATCTGCTCTCCAAAAACCATATAGTGCTCTTTCCCTTCTGAGCCCTGCCATTTGTTCTCGACCACATATGGGGTGTTTCTGTAAACTGGAGAATCAGGGCACTAAACACTGAGATTTGTTTTATTGTTAAGCCTTGCTGTGTTACCTTTAATTCTTGTGGAACACCTAAAGGGTTAACAAAGTTTGTAAAAATCAGTTTTGAATAACTTGAGGGGTATAGTTTCCAAAATGGGGTTATTTATGGGTGGTTTCAATTATGTAAGACCCTCAAAGTCACCCCATAACTGAACTGGTTCTTTAAAAAGTGGGGTTAATGCCAGCTGTGTTCCCCCAGGTGTCTATCTTACGCTAAAGAACCCCAAATTGCCAACAGTTCAAAGGCAGAAAACCACCTTCAAGGGGGTTTTAAGGAATTTAAAAATTTAGCCAATAGCAGGGAATGTGATGAAACTAAATAGAAAAAATCCCTGTAGTCATCTCTTAAATTCCCTGCTACTCCAGCACCACAGTAGGTCTTTGCTTATTTCCTGTAGTGATCAGGTACCTGTCACGGACGGTGTACAGGAAACAAGACAATGCAACATGCATATATGACTCACTGGATCCAAAGCTGGATCCAAAGCTAAGGAACCAAAAGGGAGACCCCTGCATAAGAGCTGGCACTTTCCCTGGCTGCTCAGCCTATGCAAAAATCCCAAAGGTGGATGGTTGCATATCCACGTACCTCGACTATATAACACCTGAACACCCTACAATAGTGAGGGGACACGACCACCGGCTCCCTACACCAGACACGGAGGGAGTCAGGGTCACCTGGGATCCAGCAAACAGAAAATAATTGATAAATGTACAGCACTTAACTTAGTAGCAGACTGGGAAATAGGATCAGCATGCACACACACTCCAGGAAGAAGTATAAGCCGCCCAGTAAAGCATTATGGGGAGGAATTTAAAGGGAAGCAATCAGTCCAACTACATGACAGCTGAGAGAGGCTAACGAGATGAGGGACTGAATACCACAACAAAGAAAGCTTCTCCGCTGTCTGGTTGTGACAGTACCCCTCCCTCTACGAGTGGACTCCGGACACTCAGAACCCACCTTCTCAGGATGGGACCTATGGAAAGCCCTGATGAGACGAGAGGCCTTAATGTCCGTCACTGGGACCCACATCCTCTCCTCAGGACCATAACCCTCCCAATGAACAAGGTACTGAAGAGAACCGCGGACAAGACGAGAATCCACAATCCTAGAGACCTGAAATTCAAGATTCCCATCAACCATAATCGGAGGAGGAGGCAAAGGCGAGGGTACAATGGGTTGAACATAAGGTTTCAATAAGGACTTATGAAAAACATTATGGATCTTCCAAGTATGAGGAAGATCAAGACGGTAGGCAACAGGATTGATGACAGACAGGATTTTGTAAGGCCCAATAAACCTAGGACCCAACTTCCAGGAGGGAACCTTCAATTTGATATTCTTGGTAGACAACCACACCAGATCACCAACATTCAGGTCCGGACCAAGCACATGTCTCTTATCTGCCACACGCTTATATCTCTCACTCATGCTCTTTAGATTATCCTGAATCTTTTGCCAAATAGATGACAAAGACGAGGAGAATCTGTCCTCATCAGGTAAACCAGAAGACCCCTCTCCCGAGAAAGTCCCAAACTGCGGATGAAACCCATATGCACCAAAAAATGGTGACTTATCAGAGGACTCCTGACGACGGTTATTTAAAGCAAACTCAGCAAGGGACAAAAAAGAACACCAATCCTCTTGATTCTCCGCCACAAAACAGCGCAGATATGTCTCCAGATTCTGATTGACGCGCTCTGTCTGGCCATTCGACTGCGGGTGGAAAGCAGAAGAGAATGACAACCGAACCCCCAAGCGAGAACAGAAAGCCTTCCAGAATCTGGAAACAAACTGCTTGCCCCTATCAGAGACTATGTCTAAAGGAATACCGTGCAATTTGACAATGTGATCAATAAATGCCTGCGCCAGCGTCTTAGCATTGGGCAAACCAGGAAAAGGGATGAAATGCACCATTTTGCTAAAACGGTCCACCACCACCAGAATCACAGTCTTCCCCGAGGAACGAGGCAGGTCCGTTATGAAGTCCATGGACAGATGTGTCCAAGGACGGGAAGGAATGGGTAAGGGAAGGAGAGGACCTGATGGCCGTGAATGAGGGACTTTGGCACGAGCGCAAGTCTCGCAGGCTGCCACAAAACCCTCAACCGACTTACGAAGCGCAGGCCACCAGAATCTCCGAGCAATGAGATCCAGTGTGGCTCTTGCCCCCGGGTGCCCAGCAAGGACCGTATCGTGGTGTTCCTTAAAAATATTGTGTCTTAAAGCGAGAGGCACAAACAACCTCCCAGGAGGACAAAGATCAGGAGCCTCTGACTGGGCTGCCTGCACCTCTGCCTCCAATTCAGAAAAAAGAGCAGAGACCACCACACCTTCAGCCAAAATGGGACCCGGGTCTTCAAAATTCCTGCCTCCCGGAAAACAACGTGACAGGGCATCTGCCTTCACATTCTTAACTCCAGGGCGGAACGTGACAACAAAATTAAACCTAGAAAAGAACAAAGACCATCTGGCCTGTCTCGGGTTCAGACGCTTGGCTGACTCCAAGTAGGCCAGATTTTTATGGTCAGTAAATACGGTAATAGGGTGTCTGGCTCCCTCTAGCCAATGGCGCCATTCCTCAAAAGCCAACTTGATGGCCAACAATTCCCTATCTCCCACATCGTAATTTCTCTCTGCGGAGGAGAGTTTTTTTGAGAAAAAGGCACACGGTCGCCATTTGGCAGGAGAGGAACCCTGAGACAAGACCGTCCCCACACCCACCTCAGAAGCATCAACCTCAACTATGAAGGGTAAAGAAATATCAGGTTGCACCAAGATGGGAGCGGAAGCAAAACTCTCCTTGATATTAGAAAAATCCTTACGCGCCTCTACTGACCAAGAAGAAAAATCTACCCCCTTTCTGGTCATATCAGTGAGTGGTTTAACAATAGAGGAATAATTCAAAATAAACTTCCTGTAATAATTGTCAAAGCCCAAAAAACGCATCAGCGCCTTCTGATTCTCAGGAAGCTCCCACTCAAGCACAGCGCGGACCTTCTCGGGGTCCATGCGAAAACCAGAAGCGGAGAGAAGAAACCCCAGAAATGGAATTTCTGGAACCGCAAACACACATTTTTCCAGTTTCGCATATAATTTATTCTCCCGCAGGATGAGCAAGACCTGACGTAAATGTTCCTTATGAGTTTTGAAATCAGGAGAAAAAATCTAAATGTCATCCAAATACACTAATACAAATTTTCCCATCAAATGATAAAAAATGCTGTTCACGAAATGCTGAAAAACGGCTGGGGCATTCATCAAACCAAAAGGCATAACCAAATTTTCAAAATGGCCCTCAGGGGTATTGAAGGCCGTCTTCCATTCGTCTCCTTCTCTGACCGTGACCAGGTTGTATGCCCCTTTTAGATCTAATTTGGAAAAGACTTTAGCCCCAACAACCTGGTTAAACAGGTCCGGGATCAGAGGAAGCGGATAAGGGTCACGAATAGTGATACTGTTCAGCTCCCTGAAATCCAGACAAGGTCTTAAAGAACCATCTTTTTTCTTAACAAAGAAAAAACCAGCGGCAACAGGTGACTTCGAGGGTCGTATGTGTCCTTTTCTCAGACTCTCAGAGATATAAGCACGCATAGCGATCCTCTCAGGTTGGGAAAGATTGTATAAATGAGATTTAGGCAGCTTGGCGCCTGGGATGAGATTAATAGGGCAATCGTACTCCCTGTGCGGGGGCAAATCCTGAACTCCACTCTCAGAGAAGACATCCAAAAATTCAGAGAGAAAAGATGGTACAGTCTTAGTAGCAACCTCAGAAACAGATGTCGTGAGGCAATTCTCTCTGCAAAAGTCACTCCAACCATTTATTTGCCTTGCTTGCCAATCAATGATGGGGTTATGTTTAGTGAGCCAGGGTAGCCCCAACACTAGAGGAGTAGGCAAACCGCTAAGGACGAAACATGACACATCCTCAACATGAGCATCACTCACAATTAAACGGATATTGTGAACTATGCCCTTTAATGATTTCTGAGAAAGTGGAGCGGAATCAATAGCAAAAACAGGAATATCCTTTCCCAAAGTGCGCACCTGGAAACCATGAGTTATTGCAAATTGATTATCAATGAGATTGACAGCTGCTCCACTATCCACAAAAATCTCACAAAAAATGATCTTGCTCTCTAGCGCCACCCTAGCAGGCAGGACAAAACGGGAACTACAAGCAAACGGAAAACCTTCAATTTCCGCCTCAACCCTGCCAATAGTAACAGACGGAACATTTTTAAAAGATTTTTTCCTGTTTGTTTCTTTATTACTCCCAGAAAACTGCCTGAATCTCCTAGAGGGACAAACATTTGCCAAATGATTTATACCTCCACAACAAAAACAAACCCTCCCATGCGAGCTGAATCTTCTATTGTCAGAAGCAATCAACCCCAGCTGCATGGGCTCCTGCTCAGAAGGGGCTGACAGCGACCGAGACCCCTGCGCACAGAATGAGACCGCTGCACTGTCCTGGGACTGAGTATGACAGGAAGGAGATATCTCTCCTCTCTCTCTAAGACGCCTGTCAAAACGAACGGCCTGAGACATAGCAGAGTCCAAGGAAATAGGCCTCTCATGAAAGGCAAATGCATCTTTCAATCCCTCTGAAAGACCATGGCAAAATTGACTTCGGAGTGCAGCATCATTCCAACCAGTATCAGCTGCCCATCTCCGAAATTCTGAGCAGTATATCTCTGCAGATTGTTTACCCTGGCATAATAGACGTAGTCTAGACTCAGCCAGAGCAATACGATCCAGATCATCATATATCTGACCCAGGGCTAAAAAGAATCCATCCACTGAACGGAGAGGCCATGCCCCCTCCGGCAGCGAAAAGGCCCAAGACTGAGCGTTACCCCTGAGCAGCGATATAATGATCCCCACCCTCCGTTCCTCATCACCAGAGGAATGGGGAAGAAGGCGAAAATGGAGTTTGCAAGCCTCTTTAAAACGCACAAAATTCTCACTACCCCCGGAGAACGTATCCGGGAGCGAGATCTTAGGCTCAGAACAAACTCCATGAACGCAAGCTGAACCGGTCACTTGAAGCTGAGAAAAAGTCTTACGGAGATCAGCTACCTCCAATGAAAGACCCTGGAAGCGTTCAGCCAAAAGTGAAACCGGATCCATGCTTTAAACGGTTTTGGCGGCTTATAATGTCACGGACGGTGTATAGGAAACAAGACAATGCAACATGCATATATGACTCGCTGGATCCAAAGCTAAGGAACCAAAAGGGAGACCCCTGCACAAGAGCTGGCACTTTCCCTGGCTGCTCAGCCTATGCAAAAATCCCAAAGGTGGATGGTTGCATATCCACGTACCTCGACTATATAACACCTGAACACCCTACAATAGTGAGGGGACATGACCACCGGCTCCCTACACCAGACACGGAGGGAGTCAGGGTCACCTGGGATCCAGCAAACAGAAAATAACTGATAAATGTACAGCACTTAACTTAGTAGCAGACTGGGAAATAGGATCAGCATGCACACATACTCCAGGAAGAAGTAAAAGCCGCCCAGTAAAGCATTATGGGGAGGAATTTAAAGGGAAGCAATCAGTCCAACTACATGACAGCTGAGAGAGGCTAACGAGATGAGGAACTGAATACCACAACAAAGAAAACTCAAGGAGGAGGTTCTGAAAGGCCTCTGTCAGAGCTTCTCCGCTGTCTGGTTGTGACAGTACCATACATCATTAAAGGGGTTGGCCACTATATAAGTACTTTCCACTATATAGTGGGAGGTTGTCACGGGGTAGCGTTACGGGTATAAAGATAGAGCGGAGGTGCACCCCCTGAGCTGCCACACGGTCCCCGGTCCCTGCCTACTTGCACCACCAGCCCTAGGTGATGGGGCGCAACTGGGCGACAGTCCCTGACCTGAGTAAGTGGAAGCAGAGAGATAGAGACAGCAGAGACAGCCAATGAGAGGTAGCACTCAAGCAGACAGAGAGGTGGAACAAGCAAGGTACCACCAAAAACGGAAGGGCAAAGCAGGTCAACTAGCCGGGGTCAGTCCAGGAGGTCAGGTCAGTACAAGAGAAGAGGCAAAGACAAAGACAAAAGCAAGCCGAGGTCAAAATCCGAGAGGTAGCATCAAGGTTCAGGGAGCAGGCAGAAGCGGTGTCAGGAAGCAGATCAAGGGTCAAATCCAAAGGTAAGCTAAATAACAATAATAATACACAGCCTAAGGGACCAAAATCACAGGCAACCTGTAGCCAGCAGGTTGCTTGTATTTATAGTGGGGAGTGAGGGTCATGTGACGTGGCCAGTGTCACATGACCGACAGACAGGCAAGTCGAGCACCGAGTGATCAGCTCGGCGCTCAAGGCAGACCTAGTAGCAGGGAGCCTCCCAGCTAGCAAAGCCGCCCTGGGAACGAGGTCAAACACAGATCCTCGGCTCCCAAAGCTAAGCAGCAGGTCTGCGGCTGATGGGAGACCGAGTGCGCCTTCGGCGCCCCGTTACAGAGGTAGGGTAAAAAAGAGTTTCCTAATATACATCATTAAAAAAATGTTTATAAAAACATTACCATTCAGATTTTTTTTATAAAGTATATTAGGAAACTCTTTTTTTACCCTACCTCCCACTATATAGTTGAAAGTACTTATATAGTGCTCAACCCCTTTAAGTATACTATGAGAGCAAAAACAAACATGAAGGAATTTGTGCCTATGAAATGTTTCCCATTGATTACTGTGCACATCCTGATTGATTGGGAAGGGACACATTAGCAAAAGCTATGATATGTAGTACAGAGTGTATTTTGGACAGTGACCTAGGTACCAATAAGAAGAGTAGAAGATGTTCAACAGAGCTTGGGCAAGGCATTATCTGTTCCACATATGCCAAAACAGGTGATTTTTGTGGCAGTGAATTATACATGGAATTTTTGAGGCCTGGACAGTGAGAGTCCACATAGGCTGGCACTTTTTCCTGTTGTGTGCAAACATGGCCACCGCTGATGGATTATAGGGTGGTTGTAACCCCTGGAAATAACAAGTGTATAATATAATGAAAAAATGAATCCAGCTAGCAAAGGAGGCAATATGTTAACCCCTTAAGGACCGAGGACGTACCGGTACGCCCTATTTCCCGAGTCCTTAAGGACCGAGGACGTACCGGTACGTCCTGACTTAAAATCTGAATTCCGGCGCCGCGGGGGTTAATCGAAACGGGATTTCGGCTGAAATCATTCAGCCGGCATCCCGTAACAACGCGGGGGGGGTCATTGGACTCCCCCGTATCGGCGATCGCAGAAAACCGCAGGTCAATTCAGACCTGCGGTTTTCTGCGTTTCCGGTCCATTCGGGTGTCCTGTGACCCGATGAACCGGAAAAAGACTGCGATCGGTGGCGTAATTTTACACCACCAATCGCAGTCCGAGGATTTGCAGAGGCGGAGCTGGCCCTGGTGCTGAACGCCGCTGTCCAGGGTGCTGATTGGTGCAGGGGAGAGAGGCGCGAGATTCAAACTTCCTGCGCTCCTCTCTCCCCTCCTCTTCCTGTCCAGCACCCTGACCGTGCAGCATCGTCCAGCACCAGCTCCTGTGTCCCCCTAAATCGGCATCCATCACCCTCCTGCACCCATCGCCACCCAGGTAGGTTAGGGTCAGTGAGGGAGAGGCACCTTTAGGCAGGGATAGAAGGGAAAAGTTAGAAAAAAAAAAAAAAAAAAAAAAGCACATTTATTCCAAACTTTTTTTTTTCAACTTTCAGACCCCAGACCCCCCCTGCCACTTGCCCCCCCCGCATCCCCCCCACCACCAGCCCCCCACCACCACCAGCCCCCCCCCCTACCCACCAACCCCCTCCCCCCACCACCAGACCCTTCCCCCACCACCACTTTTTTTTTTTTTTTCTGCGTGCGCTGACTGGCCGGCACTTTTTAGCGTCCGTCCACTGTTAGCGCATCGCCCGCCCCACCACCCCACCGACCATTTTTTTTGCCTGGACTTTTTAGTACGTGAACACCCGTGCCCCCACACACACGCACATAGAATAAAGGTTTACACGCACGCACATACACACGCACACACACACACCCATGGCCCGCCGGGTGTTCTCGGCCGAGGAGGCATATGCCCAGATTGCCTCCGACTCTGAGAGCCCCAGTGAGGATGAGGATGACCCCACGTTCCTTTTGTCATCCGCATCCTCCTCATCATCATCGGATGACGATGAGCCACCAAGGCAGCGGAGACGCCGCCAGGCGGAGCCAGGGGCCACACATGCTAGAGATCCTGTGGCCCACCCTAGTACGAGCCGCCCTGGGGTTCGTACTGGTTTCCCGGCCCACCAAATAAGTTCACCGGAGCCCCCTGCCGATGAACTTAGCTGGTGTCCCCCAGTGGACTTTGAGCCTGAGATTCCGGATTTCGCTGGCAATCCTGGAATCCAGATTCCCACAGTGGGGTTTACTGAAATAGACTTTTTTAGTTTTTTTTTCAGTAACCCACTGGTGAATTTGATGGTGGAGCAGACGAATCTGTACGCCCAACAGTTCGTCGCTCAAAACCCAGGCTCAGTTTTGGCTAGACCCGGTGGCTGGACGCCGGTCAGTGCAGCCGAGATGAGGACATTTTGGGGCCTCGTGCTGCATATGGGTCTAGTCCAAAAACCCAGTGTCAGGCAATACTGGAGTGGGGACGTCCTGTACCAGACCCCACTGTACAGTATGGTCATGACACGTCACCGGTTTGAGGCCATCCGGAAATGTCTGCATTATTCCGATAATGCAGCATGTCCACCCCGAGGTGATCCTGCCTATGACCGGCTGTACAAGATACGGCCGGTCATCGATCACTTTGGGGCCACATTTCAGCAGGCCTACGTACCTGGAAGGGAGGTCGCGGTTGATGAGTCTCTCGTTGCGTTCAAGGGGAGACTCAGTTTCCGCCAATACATTCCCACAAAGCGGGCGAGGTATGGCGTGAAGCTATACAAAATTTGTGAGAGTACCTCAGGGTACACTTACAAATTTCGTGTGTACGAGGGGCGAGATTCCCGGATTCAACCACCAGAATGTCCCCCCACTCTGGGTGTTACCGGGAAACTCGTGTGGGACCTTATGTACCCACTGCTGGATAAGGGTTACCACTTGTACGTGGACAACTTTTATACCAGCATTCCCTTGTCCAGGTCGCTTGCCGCCAGATCCACGTTCGCTTGTGGGACCGTGCGGAAAAATCAACGCGGCCTCCCTGCCTACCCCCTCCAGGTACCTATCCCCAGGGGTGAGACCCGTGCACTTACCAGTGGAAACCTGTTGCTGGTCAGGTATAAGGACAAGAGGGATGTCCTTATGCTGTCCACAATCCACGGTAACAGCACCACCCCAGTCCCTGTGCGAGGTACCGCGGCAACGGTCCTCAAGCCCGATTGTATCGTCGACTACAATCGGTATATGGGAGGAGTTGATCTCTCTGATCAAGTCCTCACGCCATATAACGCCATGCGCAAAACCCGGGCATGGTACAAAAAAGTTGCGGTCTACATGGTGCAGGTTGCCATGTACAACTCTTTTGTACTATCCCGAAGCGCTGGCAGCACAGGGACATTCCTCCAATTCTATGAGGCAGTCCTCAAAGACCTGATCTTTTCGGACCGGGAAAGAGCAGGCCGGAGTACCTCGGGAACTGGAGGCGCCCGGATCGTCCCTGGCCAACACTTTCCAGGTGTGGTCCCCCATACTGGAAAGAAGGGACGAACCCAAAAAAAGTGCAGAGTGTGTCACAAGAGGGGGATACGGAAGGACACCACAACTCAATGTGACACGTGCCCCGATCATCCGGGCCTCTGCATTATCGATTGCTTCAGGGAGTATCACACTTCCATGGAGTACTAAATTTTTATAATCCCCAACAGTTCACTAGAGAACATAAAACACTATGGCTCTCAGACTTTGGAGACACGAAAACAATTTTTCTTTCCCCAAAAAATATTAGTTTTAGTGCAGGCATCCTCAAACTGCGGCCCTCCAGATGTTGTAAAACTATAACTCCCAGCATGCCCAGACAACCTACAGCCATCATCAGGGCATGGTGGGAATTGTAGTTTTACAACATCTGGAGGGCCGCAGTTTTAGGATGCCTGCTTAGTGTCTCCAAAGTCTGAGAGCCATACATATTGGGCATCGTCGCGTGCGTAAAAGTCGTCGCTATAAAAATAACTTTTTACCAAACGCCTCGGATGAACGGTGTTAAAAATATAAAATAAAAACGGTGCCAAAACACCTATTTTTGGGCAAAATTTAAATTTAAATCCATTTTGCCGGTAATAAAGCAAGGGTTAACAGCCAAACAAAACTAAACATTTATTGCCCCAATTCTGTAGTTTGCAGAAACACCCCATATGTGGTCGTAAATGGCTATATAGCCGCACGGCAGGGCATAGAACGAAGGGAACTCCATACGGTTTCTGGAAGGCAGATTTTGATGGACAGTTTTTTTTTTTTACACCATGTCCCATTAGAAGCCCCCCCTGATGTAGCCTAGACTAGAAACTCCAAAAAAGTGACCCCATCTAAGAAACTACACCCCTCAAGGTATTCAAAAATTACTTTACAAACTATGTTAACCCTTTAGGTGTTCCACAAAACTAAATAGCGAATGTAGAAACAATTTTAGAATTAAATTTTTTTGTTACATTGCCTCAAAAAAGAGTAATATAGAGCAACCAAAAATCTAATTTACCCCAAAAATTGTCCCAAAACAACAACCACCTTATCCCGTAGTTTCCGAGATGGGGTCACTTTTATGGAGTTTCTACTCTAGGGGTGCATCAGGGGGCTTGAAAGGGTACATGGTGTAAATAAACCAGTCCAGCAAAATCTGCCTTCCAAAAACCGTATGGCGTTCCCCTTCTTCTATGTCCTGCCGTTTAGCCAAACAGTAGTTTACGACCACATTTGGGGTGTTTTTGCAAACTACAGAATCAGGGCAACCCATTTTGAGTTTTAATTGGCAGTTAACCCTTGTTTTACTCCTGGAAAAAACTGATTATATTGGAAAATTTTCAAAAAAATAGAAATTTCTAAATTGTTTCTCCATCTGCCATTAACTCTTGTGGAACAGCTAAAGGGTTAACAAAGTTTGTAAAGCCAGTTTTGAATACCTTGAGGGGTGTACTTTCTTAGATGGAGTCACTTTTTTTTAAATTTCTATTCTAGGGGTGCAACAGGGGGCTTCAAATGGGACATGGTATAAACAAAACCAGTCCTGCAAAATCTGCCTTCCAAAACTCATATGGTGTTCCCCTCCTTCTATGTGCTACCGTTCGGCCAAACAGTAGTTTACGACCACATATGGGGTGTTTTTGCAAACTACAGAATCAGGGCAACCCATTTTGAGTGTTGTTTGGCAGTTAACCCTTGTTTTACTCCTGGAAAAAATTGATTATATTGGAAAATTTTCCAAAAAATTGAAATTTCTAAATTGTTTCTCCATCTTCCATTAACTCTTGTGGAACACCTAAAGGGTTAACAAAGTTTGTAAACCCAGTTTTGAATACCTTGAGGGGTGTACTTTCTTAGATGGAGTCACTTTTTTGAAATTTCTATTCTAGGGGTGCAACAGGGGGCTTCAAATGGGACATGGTATAAACAAAACCAGTCCTGCAAAATCTGCCTTCCAAAACCCATATGGTGTTCCCCTCCTTCTATGTGCTCCCGTTCGGCCAAATAGTAGTTTACGACCACATATGGGGTGTTTCTGTAAACTACAGAATCAGGCCAACCATTTTGAGTGTTGTTTGGCAGTTAACCCTTGTTTTACTCCTGGAAAAAATTGATTATATTGGAAAATTTTCCAAAAAATAGAAATTTCTAAATTGTTTCTCCATCTGCCATTAACTCTTGTGGAACACCTAAAGGGTTAACAAAGTTTGTAAACCCAGTTTTGAATACCTTGAGGGGTGTACTTTCTTAGATGGAGTCACTTTTTTGAAATTTCTATTCTAGGGGTGCAACAGGGGGCTTCAAATGGGACATGGTATAAACAAAACCAGTCCTGCAAAATCTGCCTTCCAAAACCCATATGGTGTTCCCCTCCTTCTATGTGCTACCGTTCGGCCAAACAGTAGTTTACGACCACATATGGGGTGTTTCTGCAAACTACAGAATCAGGGCAACCCATTTTGAGTGTTGTTTGGCAGTTAACCCTTGTTTTACTCCTGGAAAAAATTGATTATATTGGAAAATTTTCCAAAAAATAGAAATTTCAAAATTGTTTCTCCATCTGCCATCAACTCTTGTGGAAGACCTAAAGGGTTAATAAAGTTTGAAAAAACAGTTTTGAATACCTTGAGGGGTGTAGTTTCTAGAATGGGGTCATTTTCGGGAGGTTTCTATTATCTAAGCCTCACAATATGACTGCAAACCTGAACTGGTCCATAAAAAGTGGGATTTTGAAGATTTCTCAAAAATTTCTAAATTTGCTTCTAAACTTCTAAGCCTTGTAACATCCCCAAAAAATAAAATATCATTCCCAAAATGCTACAAACATGAAGTAGACATATGGGGAATGTAAAGTCATCACAATTTTTGGGGGTATTACTATGTATTACAGAAGTAGAGAAACTGAAACTTTGAAATTTGCTAATTTTTCCAAATTTTTGGTAAAAAATGTATTTTTTTATGCTAAAAAATTAACTTTTTTGACCCAATTTTAGCAGTGTCATGAAGTACAATATGTGACGAAAAAACAATCTCAGAACGGCCTGGGTAAGTCGAAGCGTTTTAAAGTTATGAGCACTTAAAGTGACACTGGTCAGGTTTGCAAAAAATGGCCTGGTCCTGAAGGTGAAAATGAGCCTGGTCCTTAAGGGGTTAAAATGTTAAAACCAGTCACATGAGGTAGCACATGGCCAGTCACATGAGGTAGCATGTGCTACCTCATGTGACTGGCCATGTGCTACCTCATGTGACTGGTCCTGTGCTACCTCATGTGACTGGTCATGTACTACCTCATGTGACTGGCCATGTGCTACCTCATGTGACTGGTCATGTGCTACCTCATGTGACTGGCCATGTGCTACCTCATGTGACTGGTCATGTGCTACCTCATGTGACTGGCCATGTGCTACCTCATGTGACTGGTCATGTGCTACCTCATGTGACTGGCCATGTGCTACCTCATGTGACTGGCCATGTGCTACCTCATGTGACTGGCAATGTGCTACCTCATGTGACTGGTCATTTGCTACCTCATGTGACTAATCATGTGCTACTTCTGTGCACCTATTTAAGTGTGTGTTTTTCAATGTCTATTCACAGTCTATGCTCCTGAAGGGGATTTTATATACATTCCTTTTATGAGCTAAAAGATAAGATTTCTTTTTTTTATAACAATTGTGCTGTTTTATTCTATTAACTTGGAAAACATACTGTGGTGCTCCATACACTTGTTGTTTTTATTGTTCAGACATACGGTCCACCACACCTAGTGAGTCTGTGCCACTCTTTTGGTTCTGTGGGTTGCAGCCCATCACATCAACATCTTCCTGGTCTCTGATTGCCTCTTTTGGGTGTTCCATTGGCGCCCTTCCTTATCCCCTATCACCACTTGTCTCTCTATTCCACCACTCTTCCCTTACTAGTTTATTATTTTTTTTATTCCCCTCCTTTTGTGTCTGACTCCGTTTTTTGCTTTCTGTTCTTGAATTTGGTTTAGGAAAGTAGAACTAGGAAGATAAGCGTTTAGTGCCAGAAAGCAAAAAATGTTTTCCAAATGGTAATTTAACTATATATAATGTTTAGTAACTTTGTAACTACCTTGCTCTACCACAGGTATTCTCATGCTCTTTTCAGTAATAGCATGGTGACAATAGGGCCTTCCTAGTCCATACCACAATCAAAAGTAATGCTCACGCAGCAACTCTTGTGCATGTTTTTTTGCATTCCAGTCTATGAAAGTTGTAAAAACAGCCAAGCAAGCTCATGTATGGATGCAGCCACTGCTAGACAGCAGCTGTTCTTTGAAAGGTTGAGGTTCTAGAGGTGGAACTCAGACATTTATGGCATTTCCCGTGGCTGATGGGAAAAGCCCTTTTGACTTTCATTGAGTAATTGTGAAAAAAAGAGGATTTATGTGCAATCATTTGTAAGCAAGCATTTATTAGTATTCCAGTGACATTGACAGAAGACATTTTCTCTTATAACTACTAATTCACCCAGAAAAGTTATTGGGATAAAACACAACATAAGGTTTTGTTCATATATGAACATTGCTAATGAAATCAAATACAGAAGACATAAAAGTCATACTTAATTTGCAAAAGTTAAAAAATTCTTACTTTTGTTGCTTAACCTAAGAAACAATGCGCTATATTTGCTATATTTGCAATACATTCACTGTTAACGTGGCAAATTCTAAATTCTAGGACTGCAAATTTTAATGAATTAATTAATTAAATATGACATTTGCAGTATAACATAGGTATTTGCTATAAAAGTCTTCCATATCAAAGTAGAATTCATGATCTAGGCACAAAGTCAGCAGCGACAGTTGTTCTCCTTATATACACAGAGAACTATTTCATAGCACAGATCTGCTTTTAACTATGACATTCAAATAATGCTTTGGTTTGCTGGAGGGTACATTTGCTCTGCAAGTGCTTCTGTAACTAAGGAAAAGGCAAGCTTCTCTGACAAGTGGCAGCCTTTGAGACATGGCCATGCTCATCTATTGCTTTTCATGACTTGTGTTGACTCGTCTTGTTGCTACTGTTTGACCCACACTCCTATTTTGTTGATTTTCTTTTTTCTTGTCTTCTTCAGATATTTGCTGAACAGCTTGTAAGATGACAGTTTCTACAATCTGTTTACTGGCATTTTGAAGCTTTACTTCTTCGGGTCCTTTTCCAAGTTTCTGTCCTAGGACAGAAATATTCAAACATATTAAAAAGAAAAACACCAGTAATACCAGGGAAAATACAGGCAGAATAACACATTATTTTGAACTTAAAGGGGTTGTCCATATATGAAAATACTTTTTAGGTTCACCATAAATGAAAAATAGGAATGCAATCCAATCAAAAGACTTGGCAGAATTTGACAGCTATAATACACCAACGGGATCCATTAGGCACCACTGGTGTCTGTCATATGACAGATCCAGTACTGCAATGTGGTTTCTGCTTATAATGGATTTCACTATGCAGATATGAACAGAGCATTACACACAAAATAATGATCTTATGCCACTTCTTTTAGAAAGTGTTTTTTTTTTTAAACTTAATATTCATAGAAAATATTTTTTATAGAATTTGGGGATTTTTTCCCCCTATTTCGGCAGTACCAATTATCAAGATTGAAAATTAAATGCAAAATGTAATTCTGCAACAGTCACCACAGAGAGATAAAACTCCTATATAGATAGTGATCCCATTGTTATTTTACTGCTGCTGCAAGGGAAATATGTTATCTGCTGGTATAATAGTAGATGTAGAATTTAGAATGACAGTTTGACAGTTGTATAGTTCTCTTGATAGGCCTAAATAAAGATGCTCACAGACGAGCTTTGCACTTATCAATGTAATGTGTGATGCTGTAATTGAATCACTGGGGGACTCTCTCTGACCACAGTGTTCCTTCTGGACAGTCGGCTGCTTGTTAAGTGGAGGAAAAGCGCTGCATTTACATGCAGCAATCACTTCCACAGTTTGAGGACGAGTGATAGCTCTTGCGATCACTTGTCATCATGTAGCGGCATTGTTTCTGGACAGCAGATCACTTTTTAGGCAACACAATCTGCTTTCCAGAATTGATAATTTGGCTGCCTGGACAGCAACGACAGTTTCACTGGATCAACAAGCATTTTGCTTGTTCATGAGGCGATCAGCAGCACATTTAAACAGCAGGTTGTCAGAAAGAGCATTCACAGGAATGATTTATCTGGATGTGTAAATCTACCTAGAAAAAATGATATCCAGAAAACCATGCACCTGTTTTTTGTAAAAAAAAAAAATAGAATATTTAAATATAGACTGTTAATATGTGATAAAAAATTGCAGCATCCTTTTAAATTAAGGATATGTATTATATCAGGCTTCTTTAAAAATATATATAATTATAACTATTGTTTGCGCTTATCACTTCTTAAACTGATAGCCTAAAGCCTGTATTACACCTGTCGATTTTTTTGGCAGATGATTTCTAACAAGCATTCATATGAACGCTCGTTAGCGATCATCTTGCAGTGTAATACTGCTACCAGGCGGCAGATCGTGCTTTCTAATAACAATCTGCCGCCGGCAAACCACTATACAGCATGGGGACCAGCGATGGCATAGCGATTGCTCCTCCCCTTGCTGCGGAGGAGATCGCTGCAGGGAACAGCAGCGGTCTCCTCTGCTAGAGAGCAGGCAACTGCCGGGAGGGAACACTTCCCTCCCGACAATCGCCGGCCACATAGGGCTGTGAAATACAGTCTAATCTCTAACATTTTCATCTTGGTTATCATTGGTGTGTCAAAGATTAACTATGGAACAACCCAATATAAGAACCAATCACAAAATCATCTACTCCAGAAATCTACTTCATATAGTAGTTTTCATCAACCTTCATAGCTGTTAAAGGGGTTATCCCATCACAGACAATGGGGGCATATCGCTAGGATATGCCCCCATTGTCTGATAGGTGCGGGTCTCACCTCTGGGACCCGCACCTACAACAAGAATAGAGTGCGGAGAGCTGTGGCTGGAGGACCCTGGATTTTCCAGGGTCCGTCCACCACCAAGCGCTGCTCGCCGCTTCTCCCATAGAAGTGAATGGGAGAGCACTGCGCATGCGCGGCCCCTGCTCCCATTAATTTCAATGGGGCAGACGGAAATAGTCGACCCAGCGCCCAGCTATTTTCGGCGGCCCCATAGAAATAAACGGAGGAGGGCTGCGCATGCGCAGTGCACCCTACATTCATTACCCTGTTCCGTTCTCATTGTGTCACGAGGGTGTCAAGAGCCACGTCTGACTCCGTTATACCCGGGGTCAGGAAGTCGCAGCGGGTGGCTGCGTGCTCTATGTCTAAAGATAGTGCTGTTTCTTAATGATAGCTTTCTGTGTTTGCCTTGCAATCCTTTTTGGCTCACTCAGGGATCCGTAGCTTCTTCTCCTCAGCTGTTCCTTGTCCAGCACTCCCAACCTCCTTATATTCCCCTCTCCCACTTCTCTGGTTGCCAGATATAGAGCTTCCTGCCTGTACTTCTATACTGACCCACTGGAGCTGTGTAGCTGTGATTCCTGGTTGTTGTTCCAGAGTGTTACCCTCCGGATCCCTGTTGGGCTTTTGTTGTCCGCTGTTGTTGCCCACCTGGGATTATATGTTTTGTCTGTATTGTCTGTCCTCTCCTTGGTGTTTTCCTTTAGTGTCAGTGGTACGGACTAGTGTTCCCACCGCCCTATTCACTACGTAGGGCTCATCTCAGGGAAAGCCAGGGTTTAGGCACGTGATCGGCGTACGGGTGAGGAACCCGTCTAGGGACGTCAGGGCAGTCAGGTGCCCTTTCCCTCTCCCTTGGACAGGGCCGTCCCCATTTCCCTCCCTTTGCGTCACGTATGTGATCGGCACGCTGGTCATGATACATTGTAGGTGCGGGTCCCAGAGGTGGGAGCCGCACCTATCAGACAATGGGGGCATATCCTAGCGATATGCTCCCATTGTCTGTGATGGGAATACCCTTTTAAATGCAGCATCCATTTAAAAACTGCCATCTGTGTTGGGCCACAGCCCTTCACATAATAATACTCAATTATGACAAATGACATGAGAAAGTAATATGGCTCAGTTATAGAAAGCGGTAGGTGGTTATTAAAGGTACATTCTCAGACTGGGTCACGATTACTAGTGGGGTACCACAGGGGTCAGTACTGGACACACATCTGTTTATTATTGACCCTGTAGAGGGCTTCCAGAGGAGAATTTCAATATTTGCAGATGATGCTAAGCCTGAAGAGATGCAGGTATTATTGAGGGACTTGTGGAAACTTGTGGAGGCTTGGGCAGAGAAATAGTAAATGAAGTTTAATTTAGATAAATGTAAAGTTATGCACTTCAGCTGGGAAAACAAATTATAATGTTCTGTATTAAATAGTAAGACACTGTGTAAAACTAACAATAGTTTTGGCGGCCAGTATATTTAAAGGGGTTGTCTCGTCTCATCATGGACAATGTGGGCATATCGCTAGGATATGAGACCCGCACCTATATAAAGAACAGAGCCCCGCAAGGTGGTGGCTGTAGGACTACGGTCCGGCCACCACCAAGCCGGCTGCCCATAGAAGTGAATGGGAGCGTACCGCGCATGCACGGCCCAAACTCCCATTTATTTCTATGGGGCCGACGGAAACAGCCAAGCACCATAGAAAATGAATAGAAGGCGACTGCGCATGTGCAGTGTGTCCTCCTTCACTTGAGGGTGCTCAGTTCTCTATATAGCATAGCGATATGCCCCCATTGTTCATGATGAGACAACCCCTTTAACTTTAGCAAACGGTGCCAGGCAGCTGGTACTAAGGCAAATAAAATAATAAGATAGATCAAAAAAATTATATATGCTCATAACAAGAACATTGGGGCACATTTATTAAAACCGGCATTTTAGATGCCAGACTTAATAAAGGCCCTGCACTGGCAGTGGATCGACCGAAGTTATGAAGAGGCACCGGCCTCTCCATAACTTCGGCGCATCCAGCGCAAGTTCTAAATGTAATGCTAGTTTAACTGCCTGCCGGATCCGGAAATCTGTATGCAAACGGATATCATTTGTTTCCAGATCCGTCTGATAAATGCATTAAAATACCGGATTCGTCTCTCCGGTGTCATCTGGAAAAACGGATCCGGTATTTTTTATTTTTAAAGGTCTGCGCATGTGCAGACCTTAAAACCGGACCCGTCAATGCGGCAATTTCCTGAACACTTACCGGATCCAGCATTAATAGATTTCAATGGAAATTAATGCCGGATTCGGCAATCCGGCAAGTTTTCGGGAGTTTTGGCCGGAGAAAATACTGCAGCATGCTGCGTTATTTTCTCTGGCCAACTACCGTAAAAGGGACGGAACGGAAGACATTCTGATGCATACTGTACTGAACGGATTGCTTTTCATTCAGAATGCATTAGGACAAAACTGATGCGTTTTTTCCGGTATTGAGCCCCTATAACGGAACTCAATACCGGAAAACTTTAACGCTAGTGTGAAAGTAAGCTAAGACAGCTTCCGGTCGGACTTACTTTCAGATCATTTTCTACATCTAAAACAGGCGTAGAAAATGGTGACTGAGACTGGCTTGCCAGCCCCTACCCTTCCCCATCCATGCCACGGCCACAATTTTAGACCCAGTGTGAGTGGGTCAAAGTCACAGATAGCAGCACAACTATCCATTACTCTGCCATCTGTGTCTGAAATACTCCAAATTTAGGCTATTTCAGATTAGTAAATGACTCCCATTGTTTATCACAGATTACTAGTCAGACTATCCATGACATATTGTGTACAGTTCTTGACAACTGATTATAAGAAGGACATACAGTATGTAGCTGAACTAGAGTGGGCACAGAGGAAGGCAACCAAGGTAATTAAAGAAATGGGTTACCAAATTTGGGATTACTGCTAGACAAATGCTAGTTTAAGGGGGGAACTAATTACAATTTACAAATATATGAATAGATAGTATAAAATACTTTCTAATAATGTTTTTACACCTAGCCCTGTAACCATGGTAAGAGGGCATCCTTTTTACTTTAAGAGCAGTAAGTCTGTGCCTCAAGTTGTGATGGTTGATCCACTAAACAAGTTCAACATGGGCCTAGATGCATTTTTTAAGTATATAACATTACATATTGTGGGTACAAGAATTATCGAGAATATACACTGAACAAAAATATAAACACAACACTTTCGGTTTTGCTCCCATTTTGCATGAGCTGAACTCAAAGATCTGAAACATTTTCTACACACACAAAAGACCCATTACCCTCAAATATTGTTCACAAATCTGTCTAAATCTGTGTTAGTGAGCACTTCTCCTTTGCCGAGATACTCCATCCCACCTCACAGGTGTGGCATATCAAGGTGCTGATTAGACAGCATGAATATTGCACAGATGCTAAAGAGTGTCCTATACAGTTGGCCAATACAAAAAAAAAAAATATGGATGTAGTAGAGTTAACACACATGCTTTATGAGACGTGTTATCTAAACTAAACTAAATGCGTTAAGCAAACACCTTCAATTGCTTTTTAATGGCTTTTGTCTCAAGATAACGCGATGAATTAAGAAATTCTCCCTATGCGACAGGCAGATACATAAGATCCTCCATATACATACACAATCAACCATCTTCATAAACACGACAAATTACATATTATTGAGATATGAAGCATAAAATATAGGCAAAATACGTTCAAAATAAAGGAAGATATTAAGACTACAATGATAAAGATAAAAAAAAATCAAATGTACACAAATCACAGGGAACCCGCAAACAAATCGCATAGATGGTTTTTATGTTTTTTAATCTCAAATGGTTCCTACTGCAGTCCCCAGCATGTAGCAAATCTCTACATTATGACAATTTCCCAATATAGCACATCTCTGAGGTAGATTAAACAAATTAAGTCAACCATGTGCAGACTATGATTTAACTCTCAATGAGTCAATTGTTTACTATTATTACCATTAGAAACATTTTTATTCTATTATTATTTTAAAAATGTATTTACATGTATTTTTATATATATATATACACAGTATATATTCTCTTTTATACTTTTTTTTATATCTTGCATTTGGTCACACACTTCTCATGCTGTATTTATATTGTATTTTATTTACACCTCATATTCAATGATGATGATCACCATTATCACTGGCTTCCATGTGCCTTAAAATAAATTATCCAGTCCAGAATTTGGGAATGATCCAATTTAATCCAGGCAACACCCCCTTGAAGAAAACCATTTAAAACCCCTCACTTGTTTCCAGTATACAACTACTAACCACTGAGGAAGGAGCAGGAATTTGCTCCGAAACGCGTCTGGTATAAAGGAACAGTGAGGAATATATAAGCCGGGATTACTCCAATTTGTTGCGGTTCATCACTTGACTATCTACAATCTACGCAATATCAACAACAAACGTATTTCCCCAACTCTAGAATCTACAAAGGAGGACCTATCACAAACACCGGAACGAGTGACATATCGCCCCGCCCAAGTCACGTGGGACGCCACGTGATAAAGCGAGTGACCACGTGGGACGCCGCGTAGGTCCTTGCAGGACAAAGCAAAGAAAAAAGCGGTGTGGAGCGGTAACATACTCAATCTCTTCTTTTATACTTTAATGCAGGCTGTAATTTGAACGGAAGATATCTTGAAATAGATACAGTCCTGTACACATATACCAAATACTGTCCACCAGTTAAGTGAACATTGGTATGAAAACCTTAATTACAATACATTAAGTGAACTTCTGAGGAACTGATCTTTCCTTACATAGTGAGGACTAAAACCATCAAAATTCCTATTGTTCAACATACCATGAAATTCTGGTGTTGATATAACAGGCACACAATCAACGTTATTATAAGTGCTTATAACTCAACGCTATAATATCTTGATATCAAGCAATTTTAAATATTTTGCCAAAATCTCACATTCTGGGCACCTGGGTAATGCCCAAAACAGCTTTCTTGCTTCACCATATATAATATCTGAATGGACAAATTCTGTGTGTTGAGCTTGTCATTGGATCCTATTCTGAGTATCTGAACCAACAATTTTTTTGTATACCTGAACCAATAACTCTTGTATACTCAGCCTGATTATACAGCATACAGCATATCTCTGTTTATACAGCATATCTCTGTGTACCCAGCTTGCACATAGCACCCTATGTACCTGAACTTATAATTCTTGTGTGCCTAAACCAACAATTTCTGTGTATTCAGCCTATACAGAGCCTACCTTTGTGTACTCAGCTTGCACGCAGCACTTTCATGTATCTAGCTTGCACATAGCACTTTATATACTCATCCTATACGCAGCATCTATATGCACCCAGCCTACTCGTACCAAGCATTTTCATGTACCTAGCTTGCACATAGCACTTTGCATATTCAGCCCCACGCAGCATCTACATGTACTCAGTCTGCACATAGCACTTTACACATTTATCCCACACTAGCACCTTTTGAATTCATCTTTGTGATATATTATACCAATTTACGCGATACCTAGAAAAAAGGACAATCTTCCATCTGTGACCATACAGCACTCCTTTCAAGACATTCTGAATATATTTTAAACATCACCAGCATAGAAGATCTGTTTTTATGTCATTAATAAATACAAAAAATTATCAAAGATTTCTAATCTAATTTTTTTTTTAAATACTCATTTTTCCATTCTATACCAGATGAGAGTGTGCCATCACATTTTTACATATTTAGCTATAATAGCCTGCCTACATTCAGTGCGTTGCTTGTGCCATTCATAGCGAGCCCTGCGCTAATGAATGGCAGGAAAAGTCTAGGGCATATTGGTACACCTTAGATGTTTTCCAGGGCATGGGTACCCACAGAGAGGGATCTAAGTGCCACCTCTGGCACCCGTGCCATAGGTTCACCACTACTGCCCTAGTTGTTTGAAGATAGAAACCAGTGCTTAGTAGGAGAGACTCTGCCAGACTGCATGAGTGACCAGAAGAAGACGCTGGGATGGGGATACTGAGCCACAGACTGCAGGTTACCAGCTCGTTGACCAGGTTGCAAGCCAGACGACTGAGCCACAGACGCTGGACCCGGCCAGTGATATTCATTTTTTAACACGAGAGCCTACGGAAGACAGATACTACTGTATAGTAACAGGTTTTACATTTTAAATATATGTTTGGAGCAATATAAACATATGTGCTTCATTGCAGCAGGTCCTGGAGAAAAAGGATAAATGTGTAGTGGAACAGGTTGGGGAGCGGTATATTAGATCATTTTAATAAAACTTGTGGCGATATCTGCTATCATTCCTTAGTTGTACTCTCATTATAAATGTGCCAGTTATACATGCCTCAACACTAGCAGAGGTACATGAAGTGGAAAAATACTACAATGCAGAGGATAGCCACAAGCACATTTTAATCCCTTCTACCCTGAGCCAGTTTTCACTCTACTGCCCAGTCACTTTATGTGGTAATAACTTTGGAACACTTTTATTTATCCAAGCCACTGCTGAATGGGCACACAGCAGGGAGCAGAAGAAAAGAAGCACTGCATGGTTTTTCAAAGGCAGATTTTGCTGGACTGGTTTTAAGACACCATGTCCCATTTGAAGCCCCCCTGATGCACCCTACAGTAGAAACTCCCCAAAACTGACCCCATTTTGGAAACTACAGGATAAGGTGACAGTTTTATTGGTATTATTTTGGGGTGCATATTATTTTTGATCACTCTATATTATGTTTTTTGTGAGGCAAGGTAACAAAAAAAATTGCTGTTCTGGCACAGATTTTATTTTTGTTTTTTACTATTTTCATCTGACAGGTTAGATCATGTGCTATTTTATAGAGCAAGTTGTTACGAACGCGACAATATCAAATATGTCAACTTTTTTGTTTGTTTCAGTTTTGCACAATAAAGCTTTTTTGAAAAAAAAAAGATGTTTTTGTGTCTCCATTTTCTGAATGCCATCATTCAGTAATACACTTTATGGAGCAAGGTGACCAGAAAACCGGTTGTTTTGCCAGAGTTTCTTTTTTTTTTACAGAGTTCACCTGTGGGGGTAGGTCATGTGATATTTTTATAGAGAATGTCGTTACGGACATGGCAATACCTAATATGTATGGTTTTTCTTATTTATTTAAGTTTTACACAATAAAAGCATTTTATTTCAGTTTTAGTGTCTCCATATTCTGAGAGCCATAGTTTTTTTTTTTTTTGTCTGATTGTCTTATGTAGGGGCTCATTTTTTGCAGGACAAGGTGATGGTGTGATTGGTACTATTTTGGGGTGCATATGACTTTTTGATTTCTTGGTATTACACTTTTTTATATTGTAAGGCGACAAAAAAAATCTTTTTTAGCACACTTTTTTTTTTTTTTTTTTTACAGTGTTCAGTGTTCAGCTGAGGGGTTAGGTCATGTAATATTTTTATAGAGATGGTTGTTATGGACTTGGCAATACCTAATATGTATACATTTTTTTTATTTATTTATCACTTTAACACAATAAAAACATTTTTGAAACAAAAAAAAACAATGTTTTAGTGTCTCCATAGTCTGAGAGCCATAGTTTTTTTGGGGCTGATTGTCTTATGTAGGGGCTAATTTCTGGAGGAATTAGGTGACAGTTTGATTGGTACTATGTTGGGGGGTATACGCCTTTTTGATCTCTTGGTGTTGGCTTTTTTGGCACAGTTTTTATTTTATATTTTTTTTACGGTGTTTATCTGACGGGGTAGATTATCTGATATATTTATAGAGCTGGTCGTTACAGACATGGTGATACCTAATACGTGTGTTGTTGTTTTTTCTATTTTTTTATTTGAAAATCGGGGGAAAGGGGCGTTGTTGTTTTTTTTACTTGAAACTTAATCTTTTCTTATTAAAAACATGTTTTTTTTTACTAATTTGGAACTTTATTTCTGTCTCACTATGGGACTTCAACTTTTGGGGTTCTGATCCCCTCTGCAATGTATTACAATACATCTGTTTTGTAATCCATTGCCTTTTAGTGTATTACACTGTGTAATACACTAACAGTTGCCTAAGAGACCCAGCCAGAGGCTGGATCTCCTCGGCCCCCATAAAAGGCAGGAACCAATGCCTCTGCAAGACATCGGGCTTCCTTCTCACCCCTCGGGTCCTTGTCACCGCAGCGCAGGGACAAGATGGGATCCCTCACCCGCCGCAAACACCTTCTATGACCGCGGCATAGAAAGGGTTAATCCGCTGGCATCGCTGTAAAAGATACAGCAGGGGCTATCAGTGATTGCCAGGTCCCCGCACTGATCGGTGTCTGCCTTATCAGCATGACATAATAGTACGTCAAATGGCGGGAAGTCACCTCCCGCTGTGACCTACTATTATGTGATATGTCAGGAAGGGGTTAATGATGTTTTTTGTTAGTGTTGGGTTTAGTATGCATAGTAAGGTTAATAAAGTTTGAAGTTGGAGTTTGTGCAAAAGTATGGGGGCCCCTTTTATGATGGCAAGTTTTTGAGAGTGATCATAGAAATATTTTCTAGCAAATAGTAATTCACTTGTAACAGTTATGACAATAATTAACTAATTAACAGTCTTTTACATGCAATTAAGTAGACATTAGGAAGCATTGGTGTGTTTTTGATTATAGGGTGGTTGGCCCTTTTCAGCTTGTGACAGAGTGAGAGGTTTGGTCTGGGAAAACAGGTATTTTCCTCCCAGCATGTACTGCTGGGCTGATTTACAGCAAGGTGAGGTCAAATACCGGACCGGATTTTAAATGTCGGTCCAGGTTTTGGCAGCACCTGGCTGTCCTTAAATAGGCAGCTGGGCTCAGAAGCCATGTCTCTGTGTTGGGATCTGGTGCTGCTATCAGCAAAGACTCTTTGAGGCAGAATTGCCGCATGGTGTGAATTACCACCAACACCGCAAGGTGACTTTTTGTTTGTTTATGACTGCTTGTTTTGTCACTTGCCTAAAGTTTGAATAAAACACTGAACTGTTTGATCCAAAGAACGTGTTGTTGCCTCCATACTGCATCCGCTAATCCTATCTACCAGAGCGAGTCCCCACAAGCTGTACAGCAGGGGTGCACAACCTGCGGCCCTCAATACCATTCTGTGCGGCCCCCAACCATCTGGTAACAGACATGTATGTCTATGTCTTGTGGCTGCTCACATGTATCTTTCATGTATTTTACCATTAGATGGGAGTCCTAGAAGTGTAACTAGACATTTATGATACATACTGTATGTTCAATATGCCATAAAAATAGTATTTCAGTTGGTAATACCCCTTTAAGTTTTATTTTCGGCCCTTGGAATTGGTTCAGGCTCACAACATGGCCCCCAACCAGAAAAGGTTGTGCACCCCTGCTGTACAGGATACACATTATGTACAAAATGTCCACTTGTGATCTGGTTATTGGTTCCAAGGAAATCTCTTTCTTCTGTAGACCTTATGGGCTCAGTTTTTTTAGGGGCCTAATATTTTGTTTATGCTTGAGACCACCAGGGGATCCTCTGGTGGACCAGTCCAACCCTGTTTGTTATACATTAGGGTTGGTAGAATTTGAAGGTCATCTATCAGCTTTTTTTTACCTATAAAACTGGCTGACCTGTTGCATGTGCTCTTGAAGACATCTTTGTTGACAGAATAGCGCATTACCAAGGAGCGCACTTATGTGATCCCGGCCGCACTGCAGGCTGTGAATCTAATAAAAGAGGGGACGGTTAGGGTGTGTGCTTACCTTGACCTGAAGCAAGGAAGCCGTTGCCCCCTTGACTTCAAGCTGACCGGCAAGATAGCGCTGATGGAGCTTAAAACATTGTTCTTTGAAGCATCAGACTACCGGATAAAACATATGATTATTAACAGACTGGGGGCTACTATGAGGTAATGCGAGCGGTTTTATATGCGTTTTTGAGGTGACAGGTTCCCTTTAAGTATTGTTTCACCATAGGCGCTTTAAAACCGTATGTGATTAAGCACAAAGAAGGAGTTGTTGGAATCAGATCAAACGTTATAAATGTGAATATAATGATGATATACATTAGTGATTACAATATTAAAATTAAAGGATAGGTTTATTGGGGAAAACTATACAATTGAAAGAAGGCTCTAGTACCCTGTTTGGGCTGCCTCTAGACTGGATAAAAGATGAGATACGATTGGGTATGGAGGCATACAGATTCCATATGGTATCCTGCGGCACATTTGCCCATAGATTTTGCAACTGAACCTATAGATCCTGTACAGGTTGCTGAAGCTGGCATCCCAGCTGGTCCCATAAATGCTTGATTGGCATTAAATCTAGTGACTAGTCAGGCCAAGGAAGTGTTGTAATCTGGCAAATACATTCTTGGGTAACCCTTGCTGTGTGTGGATGAGCATTATCCTGCTGAAAAATGCCAGTTGGAAGTCTTGTCCTGAGAGGCAACACATATGGCCACAGGATGACCTGCGCATACTGCTGAGCTGTTAGTGTCCCATGAATAACTACTAGGGGTGACTGACTGTTGTGATGTGATGTATGTGATGGCTCTCATGATCATCACACCAGCAATTGGGGCAGTGTGTTGCTCCTCAGGTAGGATTGAAGCACTCAATACTTTCGTCTGATCCCAAACAGAACCTGGATTTATTGCTAAAGACGATATGGTTGCAGTCCATAGCAGTCCAGGTTTCTCGTTCACGAGGAAGGCGATGATGGCTGGTTGCCAATTGCATGACATTTATTGGGTGCCATAACAGCAAATTTCTTTCTGCTAAATGCCTTGGAATGGCCCAGACAGGGACAGGAGTGTGTAATGAAGGTGCCACCTGTGTCTGTATGATGGACTGTGAAGCTGTGTTTGCTGTTTATGCTTGTTATGAAATCAAATGATTCTCTCTTCTGTTCTGGTTGTCTTTTTCAACAATCCAGAGCCTGTTCACCATTTGTGCGTGCCCTCACGTAACCACTGTTTCCAACATCTCCTAACAGCTAGGTCAGAACCTCATAGATGGTGGGCAATTTATCCAAATGACCACTCTGCTTCTTTAAGTCCAATGATGTGTCCTTCCTAAAAGGGATTTTGTCATGAGATAATCCTAATAACATGAATCCTAAACTGGCCTTATTAAACCTGCCTGTGGCTATATTAGCCCAAAAAACAGTTTTTTATAACCGGTCAATCGCCTACCTAAGGTGCCCAAAGGGTTGTCCGTTAATACAGGGTGCCCGGCCGTCTGGTGCCCAGAGCCTCCTTTCCAGTCTTATTCGCCGCCCTCCTCACCTCAGCGCAGCCTCCGCCAGATCCGGACGGCCCTCTGCCAGATCCGGCGCCTGCGCACTATGCTCAGCTTGATGCGCCGTTGACTCCTGGCAGCGGCTTTGTTGAGCCAAGTGCGCTCAAACTCGGAAAATGCACCGTTGTTCATCAGCGGCCGTGATCCGTGTTTCCTGTCCGTCAAAAAAATAGGACCTGTCCTATTTTTTTGACGGGCAACGGTTCACGGACCCATTCAAGTCAATGGGTCCGTGAAAGAACACAGATGCAAATAAGATTGGCATCCGCGTCCGTGATCCGTGGCCGTAGGTTACTTTCATACAGACGGATCCGAAGATCCGTCTGCATAAAAGCTTTTTCAGAGCTGAGTATATTCAGATCCAACAGTATATTCTAACACAGAGGCGTTCCCATAGTGATGGGGACGCTTCTAGTTAGAATATACTATGAACTGTGTACATGACTGCCCCCTGCTGCCTGGCAGCACCCGATCTCTTAAAGGGGGCTGTGATCCGTACAATTAACCCCTCAGGTGCCGCACCTGAGGGGTTAATTGTGCATATCATAGCCCCCTATAAGAGACCAGGGGCTGCCAGGCAGCAGGGGGCCAGACCCCCCTCCCTCCCCAGTTTTAATTTCATTGGTGGACAGTGCTGCACCCCCCCGGCCCCCCCTCTATTGTATTAGTTTTATTGGTGGCCAGTGTGCGGCCTCCCCCCGTGGTTACTTAGCAATATTAGAAGCATCATACTTACCTGCTGTGCTGTCTGTGACCGGCCGGGATCTCCTCCTACTGGTAAGTGACAGATCATTAAGCAATGCGCCACACAGACCTGTCACTTACCAGTAGGAGGAGCTCCCGGCCGATCACAGACAGCACAGTAAGTATGATGCTTCTAATATTGCTAAGTAACCATGGCAACCAGGACCGTCCTGGTTGCCATGGTTACCGATCGGAGCCCCAGCGATTAAACTGGGACTCCGATCGGAACTCACCGCTGCCACCAATGATTGGGGGGGAGGCCGCACACTGGCCACCAATGAAACTAATACAATAGAGGGAGGGAGGGGGGGCCAGGGAGGGGCCGCACACTGGCCACCAATGAAACGAATACAATAGAGGTAGGGAGGGGTTAATTGTGCTGATCACGTCCCCCTGTAAGAGATCGGGTGCTGCCAGGCAGCAGGGGGCAGTCATGTACACAGTTCTTAGTATATTCTAACTTGAAGCATCCCCATCACCATGGGAACGCCTCTGTGTTAGAATATACTTTTTTTTTTCATGAATGTGGCCAGGGACATCCGCACATTTATCTATCATATCGTGCAGGATGTTTTTATCTTAGTTTTTTCTGTGATATTTCTGTTTATGTAGTATATGCTTGAGGGAGTGGCACCTTCAAGTGTGAATGCGCTCCTATTTTATCTTGGGAGTAGCATTCCTTTGCACTTTTGCCCTTCCTATCTGTGTTGTATTAGCGGATAAAGATCTGGCGGCTATATTGCCATCTTACCCCTATATTATGTGAGGAAGATCACACAATTTGGGTACAAGGAGTATACAACAGTATACAACATTACTTACTATATGGAGGCCATTGTTTATTTTGCAACTTGCCCCTATGACTTTATCTATGTGGGCATGACCACAAGGGCACTTTTTGGGTTAGGGTTTGCATTCTGGAGCATGTCAACAAAATTGAGTCAGCCGCCAATGTCGTGGAATAAGATGTGGACAGTTTGCAGTCAATCCCTCATCACTTTCATAGGTGCCATGATCCAGGAGGTTTTAGAGTTAGAGGCATTGATAAAGTTAGTTTAGACTTTAGAGGTGGGGACATTAAGCAGGCCTTACTCAAAAAAGAAACCAAATGGATTGTTCTTTTAGAAACCATGGTTACACCTGGTTTAAATTAATCGGTTAACTTCTGCAGTACCCCAGAGCAGGGGGTATTTGCAAATGGTCTTTTATTTAATATACTATTATGTATTGTAATGTTATGCTATGTATTTCACCCAGTCTAGTAGCGTATGGATGGAGCAGCCAGGGTTAACAATCCTGGCTCCTCCTTTGTACAAGGCTAGGTGGTAGCTGTCTCTAACCCTAGCTTGGAGGGTAGCAAAAGAGTGAGGAAGCTGTTGCCTCATGTTCCCTCTCTTTAGGCCCAGAAAGTTTCAGAGTCCAACAGATCTCTGCAAGTTCTACAGAAAGAGAACAAGAGAAAGAAAGGAGAAAATTGGAGAACATAGAATCTGCATGGCTAAACATAGGAGTCAGCAAGCTAACCTGCCACTATAGCCATTCTGACTTTGCTGCTGTGAGAGACACTGTTAAGACACACTTCACACCTGGACACATCCTGGCCAGACGTGCCTTCAAGACCCTATATCCTGCAATGGACTCTACAAGCATTACTGCTAAGGTTCTATTGCCAGCCATAGATTCAACTGATAGAGACTTTACTAAGAAAGAGAGGAACGAGGGCCATAATTCCCATCCTTGCCTAAATCCATGCATTGCTATCTGGGAGAGAATTGCACTGTTTACAGTTGGAACTGTGTCTGCTATAACTGGATGTACTACAACTCCCATTTTGCATTTGAGTAAAGAGAGTCATTTATTATTTTACCTATGGCCTGGTTCTCTGACTCCTACACCATAGCACTTTTGCACCTCTAAAAACACTCAAAATCATGGGCACCCCAACTACCATCATGCAGGAGCCCCAGAACCAGGGTTTGCCCCAGGGGGAGAAAGAGTACAACGTGCAGGGAGCAACGATGTGAGGAAAGCCACTGTTATTGACTGTAACAGCCAGAGCCACTCACACTCCCATCCTCCTCCTCCTCCTCTTTTTTGCAATATATGAAAAAAAAAAATCGGGGTATTTTTTGTTATTATGCCTTGCCTAATTAGTGTTGTATTTTAATTGGATTTTTGGTATGGGAGACCAGATGGGTATTGATTTACTTCTACATAATGTCATCTGTCCCTATATATACCTTCAGTTTTTTTATTCTTATGACCTCCTGATGAAGCCTATAGAGGTGAAATGCATGTTAAATTGTCCAGCACTAGGGGCTGTACTGGTGCATCATTACCACGTCACAGGGTATGTATATTTGATCCAGCACTTATGTTGGGCCATGTAAGGCATTGTTCCTCGATTAGGTTGACCCATCTCTTGGGGCTCAATTTGTTACATATATTTTTACTTTTTTTCTTGCTGTTCTTTATATATGACATGTGCAATGGATATACAGGTGTACAACAAGCTGTGAACTGGATATGTTATAATTGGTATTATCAAGTTTAAGTATTAGACCACTATTATATTCTGTCTTACTGTGGAAGTGTATTTATCTTGTACATGCCCTAGCTATTTTTCTGCATTAGCTCTTCTATTTAGCCTGTTTTCTTCTCTCCCGTACTTCCTTTTATATATTTATAATACATTGAGATATTAATGCTTTAATTGTTTTGGGAGTGCTGTAGCTGTTTACTAAATGAGTTATTATTTACATATCTGGTATGTTATTTTTATCAATGAGGGTATGTGTATCTATCTATCTACAGTATCTATCTATCTACTCTATAATTATATCATGGAAAAATAGGAAAGACATAGTTTTTGAACTTTAGGAATGAAAAAACTAAAACAAAATTTGTTGCAGCGCGAAGGGGTTAAAAAGCACAATGCTGATATTTTGCAGTATGCAAGTCAGAGCACAGACTTTGATCCTCTCAAGAATTTATGAACAAAAATAAAACAATCCTCACACTCCCTATGCAAAATAAAATTTGTGTCAAGAAACCCATTGCTACCGAATGTTAATATAAATTAAGTATGAAAAATCCAAGAATGTGAAGAACATTTATATAGACTATAATTACTGATAATATAGGTTGCTACCGAGAATATACAGTATGACACTGGGATAAATGATTTATTAATTATCGCCCACTGTCAAATCTTTTTGCATATGTTATACAAATAACTAACCATTTTTATATCAGTCACCAAGGGTATGCCAAAGTCTTGTTTTGCTTTTGAACAATTCAGCTAAAATCACAAACATTGAAATGTTCCTTAGTACTCTAATTTAGAAAATTCACTGTGTAAAATGGAAAGTTAGCACTTAAATGGTCACTAACTTATTTACACATCTTTGTCTAAATCAAAAGTACATAAGAATAAAATAAACTTTATAATATATCTTATTTGAGAAAAATGACTTCATTTTCACTTATCAGTTTTTTTACTCCCTTCTCTCCTAAACTAACATTCTGCACGACAGAGACAGACCGTGAGCTTACTAAATAATCAGATTACATACTGCCCATATAAGTCCATATAGGAGTATGCTAATTGGTCAACTTAAGACAGGGAATATCAGTTTAGGAGGGGGACAGCTGAAAAGTTTAAAATGAGGCATTTTAAATATTACAAAGTTTCTTCACCTGTACTATTGATTTATGCCTATTGATAGGCACCTGTACTATTGATTTATCCTTTTTTAAATATTCTTAATAAACATTCATAACAACTGTATAAGACCTTAGTAGTGTAGCTAAAATAGTGAATGGTTAAATGTTGCCAAAAGCTGAAATCCCCGTTTTAATTTGTTTTTTCGCTGAGGGGATCAGCAAATATTAAGATGAGAAACTTCACACTTCCTCCACGGGGTGTCAAAATCAGATTAACCATGTGGAAAGAGAAAGGGTGGTATTTATCATGAGGGTAATATTTGAAGTCAGTTTTGCTTAAGTCTGTGTTGGCGTACTTTATGCCATATTTGTCAAATGTCGCATGTTTGATAAATTAGTTTTATACTTAAACTTAAGACTTTTGTCTACAGCTAATCCACTTTTACTACTCCACCTTCTAAAGGAGTGAGATGTCAGTGATAAATCTGAAATTAAACTGGGCCCAAAAAGTCACAAAAGCTCCTTCTTGAAGCCAGAATTCTGGAGTGAAGGCATGATATATCAGGGCCAAAATCTTTTTCAGAGTTAAAGGGTGACAAGTAATGTATGTGTATAGCTCAGATAATACCAATATGAAGATATCAGCAGTATTTACTGTGAACTATAATGTGATCAGAATCAAAATAACCTGCAAAAGTTTCTCCAGCTTCAAAAGTTCACAGATTAAAGGGGTTATCCACCCTTAAAACATTGTTCACCCCCTTCCTGCTAGACCTGTAGAGGAAAGAATATTTACCTGCTCACCACAGCTGGATTCCAGCTCCTTCTGTTTGCAGTACTCCAATTCCCTGATTGTCAACTTCAGGGGTCATATGTACCACTAGAGCCAATGACCAGTGATGTGTCCCCCTAGAGATACAGACCAGTGACATGCTGCTTGGGGAACATGTCACTGCTGTGGTCAGTTACTGGCTGCAGCGGCACACATGACCTCCGTCCAGAATCAGGGAACTGGAACAAGGTGAACTAAAGGAGCTGGGATTCAGTGGCAGGGAGCAGGTAAGTATTCTTTCCATAAGATGGTGGGGAAGAGGGGTTTTGTTGAAAAATGTTTTAAACTGGAAAAACCCTTTCAGAACACAGGAAAAGTCCCATATTTGTATGTACCTTCTGTGAGTTTATGGACAGCTGGCAATTCAGTCATGTAAGAGGTCGTTCATTCGCTTCTCTGCAACTACACATCTTTCCTAACCTTGCCAATGTCAATGGGACCAGGAGGCACAAGTTGCAATGTCCCATAATAAAGTAAGCTGCCTCATTACAACTAGTGTTGATCACGAATATTCGAATTGCTAATTTTATCGCGAATAAAAAAGAGAATTCGCGAATATTTAGAATATAGTGATATATATTCGTAATTTTGAATATTCAAGATTTTTTTTTTAACCAGTACACATGATCCCTCCCTGGTTCTAGCTTGTGGGCCAATGAGAAGGCTGCAATATCTTTGACTTTAGGAGTAGTGTTATTTAGTAATTCAAATTTGTATTGCAAATTTTTTTATTGCCGATTTCCGCAATCAAGAAAAAAAATGACTGGAGATAATGAATTCTCGAATTCGCAAATATATGGCGAATATCTGCCCAAATATTTGCGAAATAACACAAATTCGAATATTGCCCCTGCCCCTCATCACTAATTACAACAATTTATGTACATATGCACAGAATGTCTATGAGCAATAGTAGAGAACCTCTGTACAAACTCGCTCTTCCTCACATTGAGACAACCCCAATAAAAGGTAAAGCAATCCACCATAACAGCATCTTCAAAAATAACTATACTGAATGCACATATGATCATACCTACTAATAATTTAATACATTATAAATTATTATACTATTAAAACCGGTAATTTACATACATTTTCTATTACTGCACTACAGATAAAGTTAGAGTTAATGTCTTAAATATCACGTATTGGTTAATATTTTGGTGTATGTAGTTTCCTAAACAATAAGTGACTACTATCACTGCATAGGATGGACATCTCATCCCATAAGGTACCAACAAAAACTGTCAATGTAATCCTAAACCAGTGAACCCTTAGGCTAAGAATATAAAATCCAAATATATTCCCATCACATGATATGCATTTCAGGACAACAAATTTCCTTTTATGCCTTCTTTGTAGAATCAGCTAGCATGCATCAAAATGTAATGTACGCAGAGCAGCACCATATGTAGAGGTATTATATTTCAAATGTAATTCTGCAGTAAAACAAAATACCCTCTACCAAGTGCAAAGCAGAGTGGCTTCACTTAATGTGAGAAACATCTGGGCTTGTAGATAAAACAGAATATATAGTCATGGTGGAAAATAGTAGAATCTAGATTATCTAGATCTAGATGATAATTTGTTTTAATCTACAAATGAAGCTAAATGAAGGACATTATACAATTAGCTATGTTCATTATGACCTTGAAATCCATAGACAGCACATTCACAGGAACCTGCTACTTAACAAAAATTCTGACCTAAGTTATAGGGCTATAAGTTATAGGACTGTGAATGCCAGCATTAGGGACTGTGTTTTGTACATTTGATTCTATTTTCTTATTAAGCGCCTCATCATTGAATAAAGTTTACTATAGAGCTGTCATGGACATCAATAGCAAGCCTAATTTATGATTTTTCCAATGTAATCTCTAAAATCCTTGCTATTACATGACTATAATCGTTGCAGCTTATTAAGTCCCAGCTGACCTATAGTTGTAGCAGAACTGACTTGACCTTGTGGTCCAACTTATTGGGATAGGACTGCAGGTAAACCTCTTATGACAAAGACAATGCAACCTCAAAGAGTTAAAACTCAGCTCTATATAATGCACCATACAACACGGTTCAATACATTGGATCGTAATCACAATCCGCTGTCTCGATGTATTTTCCCAGCAGAAAGACTTACTCCTATACATTGGTGAGCAGGCAGGAGATAGCCTTCCCGAGCAGCAGTCCAAGTCTTGCTTTTCCTGATATTTTATAGGCTTATTGTGTTTGTGTTTTCTGCTGTGCTCTCCTCCCTCCACTGGGAGTCTAGAAGATCACAAGCTCATAGCTTCGAAGTCTGCAAAAGGTTAACTCCCCTTCTTCTCTTCTTTTCACTGCCTTCTTCCTCTACCGGGGCACTACAAAGGAGAGCAGAAATGCAAAGGTCACAATGAAAATGCATTTTACCTGGAGAATAGACCATGGTTATTACCATCCGCCTGGAATTGAGAGACTGAGGAGGAAAGGAGACCTTCACAAGGATAGCAGAGAGGAAGGGACGGTCTGGTACGAGAAGTGACTTTCAGCACCTCGGACAGTTTCCAGAAATGCAGCTACACCCCTATGGCTCTGCCTGCTCCAGCACTTCCCTGACTCACTGTGCTCTGGGGAACGCTTGCTGAAGCAATCAGCACCATCACATTACCTAGGCATGGGCCTTACCGCTTCTTTGAATGACAAAGGGTGATGGAGAAGATTACGTTGTAAAACGAGCTTATGTTGAGTGCAGACATACCACAGTAGGCACGCCAGTTAATTGTTTCTAATTATACCAAGGCTGCAGAATTCCATGAGCAAAGTGTGACATTTCAGTGTTTAACACCCTGGATAAAGATGACTTATTAGATGCATGTACAGAATGACGATATTAACTATTCATATATAATTACTGTGTGCGGAGCGCTGACCTTTAGTCTGGCAGCCATCTAAAGAACTTGAATGTCATACTTATATAATTACTCTACATGCATATGATATTTATGTGTATTTTGTATTTCCTTTTTTTCTAGTAGATCGGCAAACATGATGTTATTAAATTAAGGAGCTGTTTTAGACAGTTGCATAAAATGCAGTTCCCCAATGTAACCAATATTAACAGTGATTCCTTATAAGTGGGAAAAATGGTACACTGCCAGGCTGAAATGAAATGGAAACTGAAATTAGCACATCATGATAGCCTGTGAATAAATTGTATACTACTCAACATTAATCTCTTTATTGTTGCAAATGGGTTTTTAAAGAACACTTTTACTTTTGGCAGACCAAGGGTCAGTTATGTGAGGATCGATACCACGTGTTCAGGCGAATGACGTCGACGGAGGAAAATGAAAGAAGTCAGCACACAGTTGAAAACTCTGCCAGGATCCCAAAAAGGGAATGTCCTAGGGCCTAGGCCCTTTATTTATACCCCTTCCAAGGGTGTAACATCTTAAAGTATTGACATGATTGGTTTACAAATATTTCAACAATAACTTCTGATTGGTACACAAATAATACTTCTAATTGGTCAGAACTGCATCCATCTATTGATTGGTTAGTATTCTATGAGCTTTCTATATTCTACTAACAGGTTAATTGCTTAGACTATGTTTTTTTTTCTTACAAAATGCATACTTGGTTATCAGCACGTTCACACAGCTTATCTTATCTTAACACGCAGATGCTAACATTGTTCTTCAGCTACTAGACATCGACATTTTCTTGTTGTGCACATAGAAATTAAAACACAAAAAGTCTCTTTATAATATGGAAGTCGCAGGAAACTGAATACTTCTTCTAACTGCAATGAAAAAAAAACATCAAAAACAACATAATGGCATTTACCAATGTTATAATGCCACAATAATGGCATCAAAAAGTCACAAATTATGGTGCATGCCATATGTGCGTAATAATTTGCAACTTTTTAAGATTCTCACTACTTTTGGTGAAAAAAGTAGTGGAGCTTAGTGGGAGGGGCATGGCTTGGTGCGGCTCACCGGATTTACTATCATTTACCCAGAAATTGGCATAAGTAATAGTGGAAGCATGCACCAGCCCTTGGCTGGTGTACACTTCAATGTCTGGTGCATGACAGGGCAGAGATGTGCCTAATTTATTAAGAGGTATCTGCTTCTTAATAAATTAGGTGCATCCCACTCCAGCTCAGAAGAATCAAGACTGGCCTTGATAATTGTCCTTCAATAGTTCCTTAGGAAGCAGTAGACATGTATTATATGTAGTGTAGCCAGAAATTGTATATATATATACACAATGGAGTCCTCTCAGTCTCACTTTTTTTACCAGACAAAAAAGTCCTGAATGCAGGAGGCCTCCGGCGCACAAATGAACCAGCCTTTAAACAAACATACACACATTTACACAAACACATACAAGCACATTACAAAGACAAACACACAAAAGACAGCGAAACATTACACATCAACATGTGTATATACATACATAAACGCATATATATATATATATATATATATATATACTAGCAGAAGGACCCAGCTTTGCACGGGTATATTTCATCTATTTCAATTAATGTTTGTGTGTGTTGTTATAAGATATCGACAGTATCCCCCATATCAGTGATATCTACAGTGAGAATAGTTCATATATGTCCACAAAAAAAAAGGGGGAAAGATAAAGTGCAAGTACAATGATTATTAATAGCAAAATGTGCAGGACAAGAAACAATTGCCCATACTGTGTCTCCTCTGGGATGGCGCCAGCCCCGACGCACGTTTTCCTGCACTTACACTTGTAACTTATGTATTTATTTATTTACTAATAAAAATTTACATTGATTGCAAGCGGTCTGGCATTTATTCCATAGGTATTCGTGTTATTGCTTTAACTATGCCATAGGCTTAAACATTACCTATGTGATCAGTGGTGGTTTATCACTTCTATGTATCACCTCTAATTGGTTGAGCCCACCCTCTTTTTTTTTGTTTTTTGTTTCATACATACATATACACACACATACATACACTCAGCTTTATATATTAGACAGGCATAAAGACAGGCCTCATGGATTCTTTCTGACTCCACATGTCTCTGTAAACTTACTGCCCCTTTCCTTTATGTTCTGACCACTAACACTAGTGAATGTATTCAGTTACAGTCAACAGACGCTTAGCTTTACACTGCGGGGAATAGTCTGTATAAATGACCCTGATGTCAGACATTCACCCCTCCCTCTCCCTTCATTGCGTAACACAGCCTGCTTATGAAGATTGGCTGTACACTGCAGGCTTTTAAGAGAGTGGGCGTTTTGGACTGACATTGGCCCCTTGGAAATGTCGGGCCTGGGGCTGCCAACCCAAAAGTCTCTATTATAATCTGCCATTGCTCAAAATCCATCCTGACGCAGTGATTTTCAATTTTTTTCATTTGTGCTTTTTATTCCCTGCCTAACAGAAGTTTTTTTTTATTATTTTTCCATTCACCTAACCATATGAGGGCTTATTTTTGTGGGAAATGTTTTACTTTCTAATGGCACCATTTACTATTGCATATGATGTAGCGGGAAGCTGGAAAAAATGTAAATGCGGAATTGGAAAAAAATTGAATTCCACCATTGTTTTACTATGCAGTAAAATTGACATGTTATCTTGATTCTGCCAGACAGTAGGATTACAGCGATACTAAATTTTTATAGTTTTTCTTGTGTTTTAATACACAATTATTTGTGCTGCCATGTTCAAATTCACGTAATTTTTTATATTTAGATCTACAGCGCTGATTGAAAGCTCATGTTTTACAAAAAAAGACATGAGTCCAACAAGTTCAACCATGTTTTGCAGGTGGAGATGAAGCTACCAAAAAACTGCAAAGTAGCCATTTAGATTTTTTTTTTCTGTTTTGCCCTTTACCGTAAATATTTTTATATATTAATAATATGGCATTTGGGGGTTTGTTTTTTCTTATTTTTATTTGCAAAAAGGAGAAAGGGGGTGAATTCGAATTTTTTTAATAATTAAAAAAATCTTTATTTTTTTATTTTTTTTTATCATTTTCTTTATGTTTATCTTTAGCCCCAGGGGGATTTTAACATGTAGTTGTCTTCTCTAACTGCAGGTTTCGGAGCCCTCAGAAGGCCCAACGCTGGAATAGCAACTAAATGGCTCCCACAATCTCGCCACAGGGGGGGGCAATTCGAATACCAGGAGAGCAGATAGTTGACCACTCAAATGTAACAGTCACAAATGGCCACAGCATCTGAGGAATTGAAAATCCATGATCGGCCCCTAAGCAGACTCTGTCACGAACTATGGATCTGATCGCTCCGGATCCCACAGCTGTGACGTAGTGGTCTGTGACGGAGTCTGCGCACACACAGAGACCTCACGTGACCGGGGTATTACCACTCGGCTAACACCCCCCACTACACTTCGGTAACTGCCACCACGTGGGTTCCCGGTCCACGAGCCGACTATCCGGGTCATTCACTATCACACAGATCAGTGGATGAACCGGATATCACTTACTGACCAACCGCAGTCAATCACCCCCAGCTACAATTCCTAAATGCAATTTAACTAACTACCTGGTAACGTCTCTTCAAAGGCAAGGTACTTTGTTCAGCAGCTTAGAATATGGAAGACTTGGCTATTTAGATTTTATAATCTTTAATAAGCGGTAAAAAGCAGTGCATACAAATCTAATGAAAATGACTATAAATCTACAGAATAATAATAACAATATAAATAATCACGACAGTTCAAATGAAAGGGAAAAAGATGAAAGAATACTTAGTTTCTCTGTAGGGTTTCAGATGGTCGCTCATATGTCCTTTTTTGAATCCTTGCAAACCCCTTTTCAGTATGTATCAGGGGAGACCCTCAAAGTTCTTCTGATACAGGGATATGCCGTCAATGTCCAATTAAGTGTCTGGTGATGTTCCATGGGTCTCTCTCCTCTGTCCTTGTGCATGGATTTTTATGAACTCTCCCATGGGCAGGAGACTTACTCCTGTCAGCCAATGGCAGCAGAGTGACTGTCAATCCTAGGGATTGGCCTCCAAGTGTTTTATGACCCCATCAAAGTTCAGTTCCTACAATGAGGATTATACTTAAGCTCGTATCTCCCTGATACATCGGCATATTTTTATACAGAATACATATTTGCGATCCTTATTTATTTACCTACAGAATGAGACCACACACGGTAATGCTGGGACCTGTAGTTCTTCTACCACCCATAGGTCAGCTAAGGAATCACATCCTCTAGTCATATTTGATACCTAATTAACCACAATACTCTGTAGAGCCTGGATCTGGTGTCAGAAAGGGCATAAGTTGATTCCTAAATGAAATATGAAAGTGGACTGGTTTTATGCCCAGAGCTAATTAAGGGCTATTAGCTCTCCTCAAACCAGACCTGGAAATTAATGACGTCACGCTCCAGCCAGGCTTGACAGCGAGCTGATCTTATCTTATAGGATGAGCTGGGCCTGGTATAGCCTTTATGACCTTTTATTGCTGGCCTTACAGAGTAGTGGTAATAAAAGTGTCCATCTATATCATAGGCGACCCAGGCTTCAGAAAGATGAGAGTTCACAGCTTTTTACATAGGCCAAAAGCATATAAGATGGCTACCCAGAGGAATTATGTATGTATGCCGGCACAGACTCCATCTTTAGTATTTAATCATTTTTATTATTAGTTTTAAAATTACAGTGTTGACTATACTGCGGTTTCAATAAGTAGAGTACAGAAATGTATAATACAATATGGAACAATAACATATCCAATGGTGTATAACAGAGAGGGTGAGGCACAAGACCCTCATATAAGCCTCATGAGAATAACAACTAAGCATGTTGTTAGAACGACTGGTATCAGAAAAACACACGGATAATATCTAGGTAAAGAACCTTAGAAGAAGGAGGGAAGAAGAGGGATATTGGAAGGTCAATTGAGCAGTCCAGCAGTGCGGCCGAAACCAAGGGTGAGTTGTAGAGTTATGGAATATATTGTGTGTGTAATTGCGTTGATTACTGTCTCTGGGAGCAACCTCTCAAATCCACAGGTGGAGTTGAGAACTTGAATGCCCTCTGCAAAAGAAGGGGTGTTCTTTGATTTCAAATGTCTCGTGATTACCAGTTTGGCACTGAGTAGTATATGCCCTACAATGCGCCTATATTCATAGGGGAAATTGGAAATATCAAGAAATAGGAGGGCCAAAGCGGGTGATGGGGACACCTGAGAACCTGTAATCTGGGAGATTAGAGCGAAGGCTGATTGCCAGTATGCAGTAAGTTTTGGGCACGACCATAGGATGTGGAGGAGAGAACCTGTTTTACCGCATTCTCTCCAGCAACATGCTGGGGTGCCTGGGTATATAAGACTTAGGCGGTGAGGGGTAAAATACCATCTGAGTAGTGCTTTAAATCCGGCCTCATAGTGTGAGACGCATTTGAAGTTAGACACAATAAAGCAAACTGCGCCAGCCCACCTCTCCTCCGAGAACGTTGTTTGCATGTCTCTTTCCCATTTTAATATCGGGGCAGACTTTACAAATTTGGACTTGTCATCCAGAATATCATAAATATGACGTGTAGTATGTTGTTTGAATAGAGATGGATTTAGAAAAATCCTAATGACATTCTGTTGAATGTTAAAAGACGAGAGGAGAAGTGTGCCAAGGCAGTGGCGAACTCTCATGTAGGACAAAAATTCAGAGTTAGCCAGGTTCTGACCTTGACGGAGGCAATTAAATGTTACCATTGTTGAATTTTCCACCAGTTGAATGGCTGAACTGATACCAGAAGCCACCCATGTAGAAAGGTTGATATCCCCTATAAGTTTTTCCAAAGCCTTCATTGATACATGTGACAGGTTTACAGGGTTTGGAGTGCCTTAGGGATAGGTGAAGCTGAGACCATAGAGCGATAGCATGCGAAACTGTGATAAGGGGGTGAGTAATAATGTGGAAGAGGTAAAAAATAATAATTTGGGGGAAAGTACACAATAGGCATTAATCCTACAAACATACAGACGTGGACAAAATTGTTGGTACCCTTCCATTAAAGAAAGAAAAATCCACAATGGTCACTGAAATAACTTGAAAGTGTCAAAAGTAATAATAATTTAAAAATTACTGAAAATAGGCTAATGAAAATCAGACATTGCTTTTGGGAAAAGTTGTTCAACTGAATAATTTAAAAAAAGAAACTAATGAAACTGGCCTGGACAAAAATGATGGCAACTCTAGAAAACATAAAGTGTGTCCTGTAAATCACTGGTATCTTCAAACTTGTAATCAGTCTGCCTTTTTAATGTGTGAAAAGTAGTCACTGTGCTGTTCGCTATCATGATGGGTACCACACTGAACATGGACCAAAGAAAGCTAAGGAAAGAGTTGTCTCAGGAAATTGGAAAGAAAATTATGATGAAACATGGTAAGGTAAAGGCTATATGACCATCTCCAAAAAGCTTGAATGAAAGCTGAAATGCGATTGCTGTGGGCAACTGTGACACTATTTTCTCAGAAAATATTTCTATACATAAGAATTGACTTATAGATCTCCATGAGACTGTATCTGTTGATATGGCTACAGTTTCCTAAAGGACAGCTCAAAATGTAGAAAACAAATATAGCTTATGCAGTTAAAAGATAAGCACCTGCATAAAACATTCACCCGTATTTCAGAACCCCATGCCTGCCATGTGTATAAATTGCAGATAAGTGATGTGAGCACAAAAAATTGGAGACATTGGGCCAGATTTATCATTAGCTCAAGTCACAATAATGGAGTGAAAAAGTCGTAAATTTTTGCGCAATCGCTTAAACTGCGCAAAAATTAGCGACTTTTTTCTGCTCTGCACTATGCTCGGCAGTTTTCTGAAAGTGGGCGTGTTTTCTTATGTAAATGAATCTCTAGACAGATTTACTATTGGGACTATTTAAAAAGTCGCAAAAAAGTCGCAAAAAAGTCGCAAAAAATTGCGCAATTTCACTCCAGTGAGGACCATGCTTATCTTATGAGACTTTTTAATAGAACATGCGACTTTTTCATAAAAACGTGCGACTTTTTCGTAAAGATGTGCGACTTTTGTAAAGCTGCTTACAGACGGATAAACTGCTACCGTCAAACCACATTTATTACAGTCTTAAAGGGCCATTAATAAATCTGACTTGGCTAAAACTGACTTTAGCCATATGTGAAAGTGGAGTGAGCTGTCAGAGTCATGATAAATCTGGCCCATTGAGTTTTTATCAGTTAGAAAAATATGAATATCTGTATATGCATTTTTTGTTTCAGTAACTAACATATACAAACAACTTGGTGAGTAGTGAAATGATGATACCTATTTGTAGTTTGTTATTTTTGCCAATATGCTTAGTCCATTAGCTTTTAATTAGTCTATATAAGTAGTAATATAAGTAGTCTATGCCAGAATGAATCTCAGTGGAACCTAAGTACAGAGGTTTCTGCTGTTATGTTTTATTTCTCCAAAATTGTCCAATTCATCCTTACCTTTACTTAGAAATATCAAGGGTATAATTACCAGGGACAGCTCTTCTAACTGCTTTTGAGCGATGAAGATGCCATGAAAGGTTTATATCCCATTAGGCTTCGACATAGGCAGTGTGAACCAATGCAGAGTTCTCCTCATCATAGACATAGCAACATGTGATGAAAAGATGGGTTTAAAAAAAAAAACAGGGCACTAGATAAACTATTTAGGGATGTTTATCATTTAAATCATAAGTAAAATACAAAGAGGTGCAACATGTTTTGTTGGGGTACTGCCACCAAAACCCATTGAACCACTTTGCACAATGGAGCATTTTTTTCTACCAACATAACATCACCAGCAGTAAGGCAGGAGAATAAAAAGGTTATTCAACTCTACTTGGACCCAAAGTTTTATTCACCTGAATGGGGTTCTGTCATGATCTCCATAAGTCAGTATAGTAAACATCACAACTAAATATACTTAATAATGCTCTAATATGACACAAAAAAAATTCTTCTTGTCTTATTATTCAAACTATTATGCAGAGAACAAAAAACGTATGGCAGCACACCATTACACATGCAAACAATAGAACTAAGGATTAGGGATTATTCTGGATTAAAGTGGTACACTACCTACTGTACATGAAAAATGGAAGCGTTTTGCGCACATTTTTGATCTAACGTGTTTTGGGACCATCTACCAGCGTTAAACTGGCTTCTACTGATGGGTACCTAAGACTAACAGAACTGCCTCTCCTGGGCCTAACCTAAGCCTACAATTAGAGATGAGCGAATGTCATATTTTAAAATTTGTTCACTCTTCGTTTACTGGTAAAAGGTAAATTGAGTTATGGATTCTGTTACCACGGACCATAACGCAATTCTATGACGGAGGCATTCCGTTATTCATTCCGTCATAATAGAAGTCTATGGGCTGCATAAAGGATCCATCCCATCCAACCACAAGTATAAAATAACATCTGGTTGGACAATAAAGCATTTAACTGAAAATGGTTATTGTTATCTTAGCCATTTATGAGATTGGAATAACCTTAGTAAATGATGGGCAGGGCTAGACCGAGTTATGGAAACAACCAAGCTGTTTCTGTAATAAGGTCCACCCCTGGTCAGCACTTAATAAGGTTATTCTGATCTCAGCCTTTCATAAACCTTTAAGGCTACTTCCACACTAGCGTTTTTGCTGGATCCAGCAGGGTTCAGCAAAAACGCTTTCGTTACTCATAATACAACCATCTGCATCCGTTATGAACGGATCTGGTTGTATTATCTTTAACATAGCCAAGACGGATCCGTCATGAACTTCATTGAAAGTCAGTGGACGACGGATCAGCTTTCTATTGTGGCAGAGAAAACGGATCCGTCCCCATTGACTTGCATTGCGGGTCATGCCGGTCTTGCTCCGCATCCCAGAACGGAAAGCAAAATACAACATGTTGCGGTTTGCTATCCGATCTGGGAATGCAACTAAACAGAACGGAATGTATTTTGGAGCATTCTGTTCAGTTCAGTTTTGTCCCCATTGACATGGGGACAAAACTGAAGCGTTTTTTTTCCGGTATTGAGCCCCTATGATGGAACTCAATACCGGAAAACTTAAACGCTAGTGTGAAAGTAGCCTAACCCTGCACAACCCTTTCCCCAGTGCCTATCTGTATTATAATATATATATATATTTATATATATGTATATATATATTGTATGACTGTAATAATAACAAGATATTTGGTCCTCCAGGTCCATGTTCACACCATGGTCACAAGGCAGAAGCTGTGAGAAGAAGACGGGAAGTATTACAAGCCAGTGCATCATGGCTTGCGAGAGTCCCGTTATTATTTATTTCTCTCAATGTGCACCTCTTCAATACAGGGCGTGCAGTCCATCACCCTATGCTTCCCTCCAAACATATTCAGTTCTGAATTCAAACTGACTCATTACACTGTCATGTATTTGCAGTAGGGTATAAGGCTCCACCAGCTCCTGTATCTCCTCTTTTGACCCTGGTGAGTATTGGTTTTGGTAAAGACATATTTAGCTGTTTTGTCCAAAAAATTAGCTCCCTCACAACTACTTACACATTTGTTCATCCTCATTGCTGGTGAAAATAGCCATTTGCTAGATATTTAGACTGTTTAATATTTTCTAAGGTTACGATTATGCAAGTTATTGATACGTATTTAAAGGGTTGGTCCCATGAAAAATATTCTACAGTTTTCAAACCAGCACGTGGATCTGAATACTTTTGAAATTGCATGTGATTAAAAATGTATTATAGTCACAGAGTTATTCAATAAAATGTATTTGTATAGTGACACTAAATTTCTTATTTCTTTGATTGGCTCATTAGGATACTTTCACACTTGCAGCAGGACGGATCCGACTGGCTGATCACCCTGTCGGATCCGTCCTTCCGCTATTTCGCCATGCCGCCGCTCCATCCCCATTTACTATAATGGGAACGGGGCGGAGCTCTGGCGCAGCAAGGCAGTTCGCGGTATAAGGCCACTGGACTAAAAAGTCAGACATGCAGGACTTTTAGTCCAGCGTCCTTTTGCCGCGCACTGCCCTGCTGCGCCGGAGCTCTGCCCCGTCCCCATTATAGTCAATGCGGACGGAGCGGCGGTCCAGCGGAATAGTGGAAGGATGGATCCGACAGGGTGATCGGATCCGTCCTGCCGCAAGTGTGAAAGTAGCCTTAGAAGGCCGCACATGCTCAGTTTTATCCTTCAACTGCTTCCTGAGCTGTGATAGGGAGAGCATGGACACGCCCCCTGAGCTGTGATAGGGAGAGCATGGACACGCCCCCTGAACTGTAGCAGAAAAGACACTCCCCTTGAGCTGTCAGCTTGATATAAATCTAGCAGAGCAATGAATGGGGAGATCTCTGGATCCATGTGAGGTACAGGGCTGGCTCTAGCTTTGTTAGAAAGGTATTCTAATGTGCTATATGATGTCTGATTTTCATATTTTTTACATTACACATTTAAGGCCTCGTTCACATCAGCGTTCAGCCTTTCCGTTCTCCTGCTCCGTTATAGGAGCAGGAGAACGGAAAGGACGGATTGGGCACATAACTGAGACGAGCGGAGCCTACGGACCCCATAGACTATAATGGGGTCCGTTAGGTTTACGCTCAGAAAATGATTTTGGAGCGGAGACAAAAGTCCTGCATGCAGTACTTTCGTCTCCGCTCCAAAATCATTTTCTGAGCGTAAACCTAACGGACCCCATTATAGTCTATGGGGTCCGTAGGCTCCGCTCGTCTCAGTTATGTGCCCAATCCGTCCTTTCCGTTCTCCTGCTCCTATAACGGAGCAGGAGAACGGAAAGGCTGAACGTTGGTGTGAACTCAGCCTAAGATAAAAGGTTTGTATTTTCATTGTGAAATATTTCATGCCTCACACATTGGTTGCTGTCTATTAAGAACCTGTCCAGGATTACAGTTCATGAGACAGTTATTGGTTTTACAAAGCTTCCGTAAGCTGGCTAGCCTAATTATATGATTATCTTGTTGAAAACCAATTAAACAATTTAATTACATGGGCTTATGACCTAGTACCTTACATTTAAATTAATTATTTGCAAAGGTGACGTATCACCAAGTAAGGAGTTAATTAAATAGTTATTGCTCAGTTGACAGCACTGAAGACTACTTCAAGCCTAAATCTAGTGTGAAAACAGTATGGGAATTGAGTAACAGACACGGCATGCCATATAACAGGATTGCAGCAATCTACAAGAAGCCCCTTCTGCTTTAAATGATGTTCTCCTGTCTGCAGCTCTCAAACTATATTACTTCTTGTCTCCATAAGCACAAGATCTTGCCCCTTAATAGGCCTGTTGTGGTAACAGACGATTATTCGCATATCGTACTGAGGGAGAATAGGGCAGAGAGGCTCTCTTATGAAGCCAGAAGCAGTTTTGGAAGACGCCCCTACCCTTCATGTTTTTATGAAATGTGAACATCTAGAAGTATCAATAGTACAACTCTGGAATGTGATGTAAAGTGCCATAAAACTATTGGAGCAGTGTAGTGGTCATGATCAGCTTTAATACTACCTCTAGAAGAAACATCAGCAGGAGGTTCCTTACTTGACCAAGATCATAGATTTATATTTATGAGTACAATGAGACCAGATTTCCTTGGTATTTTATAGTTTTTATTGATTTCTATTTGTGATATTTCTATTTTTAATTGATTGTGTTAATATCTATGAACAATTCTACAACCTTCTATACTATTAATTAGGCTATAATTTTATATTGTACTATATCTGTGATTTATACCTTTGGTGACTTAAAAATATTGGTATACTTCTCATGTCTTTGATATTGGACGTCTTTGATAGCGATACTAGTGCAAAAATCGGCAAAAAAAAGTAAAAAAGCAGTAATCATCTCACGAATCCTCTGTTGCTCCTGTACTGATGCTTCTGGTGGTTCAATGATGGCATTCCAGCACAGGGGCATTTGACCGTTGCAGCTAATGAGGAGGTACTGCTTTTTTACAGTATGTTTGAACACCACCCTTACCAGTTTATATCCATTTTGTAAGAACAACTTCTGGCAGGCTCAAATGTCTATATATTACATGTATTTGCTATTAACCTAAATGGGCACTATGTAATAATACATTTGTCTGGATTGCCACGGCTTCCTGGAAAACATCATCTACTTATCAGGTGGCCAGAAGCCAGAAACATCTTAATCAGTGGCTCATTTCTGATCGGATTTGTCTTTGATTAGACAACCCCTTTAATCTCATAAATTCAGACATTAAAACACTGAGCTTCTCATACCCATTAAACCATGGCCATGGAATAGAGGGAAAACAAATAAGTTATTCTGTATCCTGGGTGACCATGATGTGCATTAAACCAAGATTTCCTGTCTTCTATATACGCTACTGCTTAGATTTTCATTAAACATGTAACCATCTTCCAGCTCAGTAGACTATAGAATCTAGTAAAAAAAGCAGGAATCCAAAAATCTAGAAAAAGATCCCCAGAAAGCTTAGTTTTAAGAGAATGTGTAAAAAACCTGTTCACCAAACAAAGCTGTTAGGGGGAAAACCGCCCTTCTCTTCAAGCTACCATGACAAAACGGGTGTGGACCCACTGTTTTACTGAACAAATCTGGCTAGGGCAATTATCCGAGGACCCCCTTCCCCTTGATTTTCACCGCTCTACAAGGATCTGGACTTCACTGAGGGAAACCACAAAGCTGCTATCTCTTGGAGTAGTTTCTATTCAATGACAGTTGACCGAGGCAGGTCAAAAGACACTGGTGTGACACCAAGGGGACAGGCAGAAGTGTCTTCAGTGGACAAGTGACATCAGGGCAAGCATAGCTCGTTCAATCTAGTATGGGAAAGTATAAGGTTACCCTACAAACCATGTTTTTTTCCATAGTGAATGAGATTCAAGAATCGAGGAAGATTTTTGAGTCCATAAAAATATAATACCAAATGACCTGTGGATCGTCCAGGTAATAAAAATAAAAAAAATACGATGTGATGATCAATTGATGTTTGCATCTTCGCTCTGAGTCATATATTTTTCTAGCATCTTTGTTATGATAGAGTGATGACCGTTACCATCAGTTATCTCCTGAGAGCTTTCTAAATTCTTTCTATTCTCTATTTTTTCTACTGCAATTATTTATATTCTTTCTATTGAATGTTATATATATGAATTATTTTGTAACGTTTCCAGAGTTGCATAGTTGAACAATATTAACTTTTTTCATTTATCTAGAATTTTCTTTATTTGTAGCATATGAGTATGGTATGGTTTCCTTAATTGTAGCATATGACTATGGTATGGTAATTACCATAATGACAAGTCTGAGTGATCTTCCCTTCCCGACATAAATATATGTCGGGAGTCTAGTACTTAAAGGAGTTTTCCAGGATTTTCATACTGATGCCGATGCCCTCTCAAAACAGCTGATCGGCGGGGGTCCCAGGTGTCAGACCACCACTGATCAGATACTCATGACCTATCCTGAGGATAAGTCATCAGTATAAAAATCCTGGTAACCCCCTTTAAAGATGTTGTTTTAACCCGCAGACACCCGGGCTGATGTACGCAATAGAAAATAATGTCAGTCGCACACATTTAATCCCGGCATCTGGAAGCTCAAAAACCCATTAGCTTGCTGTTTCGGGAGTGCAATCACTCCCCTGAACTATACAAGCCTGCCACAGATAGGTTCCTATGGAGACCTATCTAATGATTGCTTGTTCAAGTTCCCTAAAGGAACTTGTGGCGAAACCAACCTCGTCGTGGTGTTTTGGAGGGGGCTGTTTGCCAGCCTCCTGCCCTGGGATTATGGTCCCTTAAGTTATTGGGTCTTAAGGCACTTGGGACGGAGCCCTCTGTCCCTGGATTGCATCATTTGCCTTACTTGCTTGGATGAAGCACATGGTGAGAACAATAGATAGCGGCCATTTTAACTCACAGACACTGTTCTGACTTTTCAACACGGTGCTATCTTGCCTGTATTTGGTGCACAGAGACATCATTCAGTAGTTTGAAACTACCAAACAGGGGACACATTTATTAGTGACTATTTTCTGTATAACTTGTATATTTTCAGTGTAACTGTATCTTCCAAACTACTGAACGGATGTGGGTGAATTTTGGATATGTGGTTCACCCAGATCCCCCGGTTCCGAGTATATATTGGTTATGGGGTTATTGCATGTTTTGGGGTTCCTGTGATATGTTTTATAAAACTGTATTTCTCTGCCTTTGATAATTATATTCGCCAGTGTGTTCAATAATCATCACCGGCAGAGGGGAGGATTTTGTGTGGGTGTGTTTCTATTGTCCCATTGTGTGTTTAAATGGTGATGTCTGTCCTGTTGTCTCCACATGTGTATTGGCGACTTCCCTTTGTCCTGAGAGATAATTGGATTGTCCTTGGTTGTCTCCGGTACAGAGAGGAGGAAACCATGATGCATTGTGGGGATGTGTTGTATCTGTCCTGTATTTGCAAGAACTGTAATAAAAAAATCAGGCTGGGTGTGCCAGCACGTCAGACCACTGCTTGACCCTCAACACGGAGCCTTGTCTCGTTATTGGGGGGATTCCCTGTATGCTGTTAGAGACTGATTGCCAGGAGTGTAAGCTGATTGTATGCTTTTCCTGTTCGTCTGCTAGCAGCTATTCGCGAGGTTCCAGTTTGGAGTGCTATTTTGTATCCAGTTCGGGAGTTTGGTGTTCTGCAGTAGCTGTGCCTGTCTCTCAGAAAGGGGCATATCGCCTAAACGGATTTTAACCCCTTGTCTGCTGAAACGGTCCGTTACAATTGGTGGCAAGCAGCGGGATCGTTTCTACAGCCAGAAGGACAGCTACAGGAGACACCATTTCTTTGGATTTTACAACTTAAGGGCAACGCATGTCTCAGTACAGTGACCCTAAAAGCACCAGGATGGAACCAGCAGTGGAGTACAGATATTCTGTTGAGGAATTTGACCATATGATGTGGTTGCGGATGAACTTCTTCGGACCCAATCCAGCTGAGAAATACGTGAAGTTCGTGAGGAGTCTAGTGTTCAAGACCCTACTATACCGGGCAGAAGGTGACGGTCAGCTGCCACATTGGGTGGACCTCCATCGGAAGTTACAGTTGCGGGACAGAGGGAGCCCAGTCTCCATGCCCCAACGGCAGTGTGAAGTGCAGGGAGAGGAGAGCAGCGTCCTCCCTCCCCAGCGGCAGGCTGAGTTACAGGGGGCAGAGGTAGTTGTTCCTGCCCCCCAGCAGCAGAGTGATATGCCGGGAAGGCAGTGTGAAATGCAGGGAGAGGAGAGCAACGTCCTCCCTCCCCAGCGGCAGGCTGAGTTACAGGGGGCAGAGGTAGTTGTTCCTGCCCCCCAGCAGCAGCATGATTTTTTGGGAATTGGGAGCCCAGTCTCCATTCCCCAGCGGCCGTGTGATGTACAGGGAATTGGGAGCCCAGTCTCCATTCCCCAGCGGCAGGCGGAGTTACAGGGGGCAGAGACAGTCGGTCCTGTCCCCCAGCGGCAGAGTGTCCTACAGGGAATAGAGAGCCCAGTCTCCTTTCCCCAGCAGCAAGACACTGTATTGGGAGCGGAGGCGGTCGGTCGCCCTCCCAAGCGGCTGGAAGTATGTATGGGAGAGGAGCTTGTCACCCCCTCTCCCCAGCGGCAGCTTAACGCACCAGGGGGAGACAGTAAGCCCCACAACAGTGCAGATGGGACCGTGGTCTCTGCACTTACAGCACAGGGGGTAGGGACAGTCAGTCCTGTCCCCCAGCAACAGGGCTGTGTAGCCAAAGGGGAGACAGTCGGTCTCCCCCTCCAACAACCAGGCTCCAACCAGGCTTCTTCCATGGTAGCGCTGGCACCAGGGCAGAGTCCCGCTGATCCCTGCCCACAAAACAACCTCCACTCCAAGCCAGGGAGCAACTCAGAGACCGGGAGTACCAGCTACCAATATAACCTTGGTGGATTCACTGGACAGAGACAGGCTACTAAATTCAACAGGTCCACAGGTCCAGTATTGGGTTGTGGGTGGGCTGCCAGACTAACTCAGGTACCGACCGGCGTGAGGTCAGGTATCTGGTTAGTCTTCCCTGGGGGGGGGGGAGATGTGTGGCGAAACCAACCTCGCCGCGGTGTTTTGGAGGGGGCTGTTTGCCAGCCTCCTGCCCTGGGATTATGGTCCTTTAAGTTATTGGGTCTTAAGGCACTTGGGACGGAGCCCTCTGTCCCTGGATTGCATCATTTGCCTTACTTGCTTGGATGAAGCACATGGTGAGAACAATAGATAGCGGCCATTTTAACTCACAGACACTGTTCTGACTTTTCAACACGGTGCTATCTTGCCTGTATTTGGTGCACAGAGACATCATTCAGTAGTTTGAAACTACCAAACAGGGGACACATTTATTAGTGACCATTTTCTGTATAACTTGTATATTTTCAGTGTAACTGTATCTTCCAAACTACTGAACGGATGTGGGTGAATTTTGGATATGTGGTTCACCCAGATCCCCCGGTTCCGAGGATATATTGGTTATGGGGTTATTGCATGTTTTGGGGTTCCTGTGATATGTTTTATAAAACTGTATTTCTCTGCCTATGATAATTATATTCGCCTGTGTGTTCAATAATCATTACCGGCAGAGGGGAGGATTTTGTGTGGGTGTGTTTCTATTGTCCCATTGTGTGTTTAAATGGTGATGTCTGTCCTGTTGTCTCCACATGTGTATTGGCGACTTCCCTTTGTCCTGAGAGATAATTGGATTGCCCTCGGTTGTCTCCGGGACAGAGAGGAGGAAACCATGAAGGATTGTGGGGATGTGTTGTATCTGTCCTGTATTTGCAAGAACTGTAATAAAAATCAGGCTGGGGGTGCCAGCACGTCAGACCACTGCTTGACCCTCAACACTGAGCCTTGTCTTGTTATTGGGGGGATTCCCTGTATGCTGTTAGAGACTGATTGCCAGGAGTGTAAGCTGATTGTATGCTTTTCCTGTTCGTCTGCTAGCAGCTATTCGCGAGGTTCCAGTTTGGAGTGCTATTTTGTATCCAGTTCGGGAGTTTGGTGTTCTGCAGTAGCTGTGCCTGTCTCTCAGAAAGGGGCATATCGCCTAAACGGATTTTAACCCCTTGTCTGCTGAAACGGTCCGTTACAGAACTATAAAAAAGTGTAAAAAAAAAAGTTTTAAAAATATTTTTAAAAACATATATACAGGTCCTTCTCAAAAAATTAGCATATTGTGATAAAGTTCATTATTTTCTGTAATGTACTGATAAACATTAGACTTTCATATATTTTAGATTCATTACACACGAACTGAAGTAGTTCAAGCCTTTTATTGTTTTAATATTGATGATTTTGGCATACAGCTCATGAAAACCCAAAATTCCTATCTCAAAAAATTAGCATATCATGAAAAGGTTCTCTAAACGAGCCATTAACCTAATCATCTGAATCAACTAATTAACTCTAAACACCTGCAAAAGATTCCTGAGGCTTTTAAAAACTCCCAGCCTGGTTCATTACTCAAAACCGCAATCATGGGTAAGACTGCCGACCTGACTGCTGTCCAGAAGGCCATCATTGACACCCTCAAGCAAGAGGGTAAGACACAGAAAGAAATTTCTGAACGAATAGGCTGTTCCCAGAGTGCTGTCTCAAGGCTCTTCAGTGGGAAGTCTGTGGGAAGGAAAAAGTGTGGCAGAAAACGCTGCACAACGAGAAGGTGACCGGACCCTGAGGAAGATTGTGGAGAAGGACCGATTCCAGAACTTGGGGGACCTGCGGAAGCAGTGGACTGAGTCTGGAGTAGAAACATCCAGAGCCCCCGTGTACAGGCGTGTGCAGGAAATGGGCTACAGCCACTTTTGAACCAGAAACAGCGGCAGAAGCGCCTGACCTGGGCTACAGAGAAGCAGCACTGGACTGTTGCTCAGTGGTCCAAAGTACTTTTTTCGGATGAAAGCAAATTTTGCATGTCATTCGGAAATCAAGGTGCCAGAGTCTGGAGGAAACTGGGGAGAGGGAAATGCCAAAATGCCTGAAGTCCAGTGTCAAGTACCCACAGTCAGTGATGGTCTGGGGTGCCATGTCAGCTGCTGGTGTTGGTCCACTGTGTTTTATCAAGGGCAGGGTCAATGCAGCTAGCTATCAGGAGATTTTGGAGCACTTCATGCTTCCATCTGCTGAAAAGCTTTATGGAGATGAAGATTTCATTTTTCAGCACGACCTGGCACCTGCTCACAGTGCCAAAACCACTGGTAAATGGTTTACTGACCATGGTATTACTGGGCTCAATTGGCCTGCCAACTCTCCTGACCTGAACCCCATAGAGAATCTGTGGGATATTGGGAAGAGAAAGTTGAGAGACGCAAGACCCAACACTCTGGATGAGCTTAAGGCCGCTATCGAAGCATCCTGGGCCTCCATATCACCTCAGCAGTGCCACAGGCTGATTGCCTCCATGCCACGCCGCATTGAAGCAGTCATTTCTGCAAAAGGATTCCCGACCAAGTATTGAGTGCATAACTGAACATAATTATTTGAAGGTTGACTTTTTTTGTATTAAAAACACTTTTCTTTTATTGGTCGGATGAAATATGCTAATTTTTTGAGATAGGAAATTTGGGTTTTCATGAGCTGTATGCCAAAATCATCAATATTAAAACAATAAAAGGCTTGAACTACTTCAGTTGGTGTGTAATGAATCTAAAATATATGAAAGTCTAATGTTTATCAGTACATTACAGAAAATAATGAACTTTATCACAATATGCTAATTATTTGAGAAGGACCTGTATATATATTTCAAGTCACCCGTCTTTCTCCAAAATTTTAAAAAATTGAATAAAAAGTGATCAAAAAGACATACATAACATGAATCAATAAAAACTACAGATCATGCCGCAAAAAATAAGCCCCCACACAGCTACATACACCAAAAAAAAAAGTTATGGGGGTCTTAATATTGCAAAGCAAAGAAAAAAGTTTTTTCCAGAGTTTTTTTTTTTTCAGCATTAAAACACAAGAAAAACTATCTAAATGTGGTATTGTTGTAATCGGACTGACCCAGAGAATAAAGGTAACTGGTTAACTTTACCGCATATGAAACACTCTAAAAAACAAAACTGGCAGAATTGTATTTTTTTTATAATTTCACACAATTTTCATCTTTCTTTCCAATTTTCTTTCCAGTTTCCCATGTATGCAGCAGTAAACGGTGCCATTAGAAAGTACAACTTGTCCCACAAAAAACAAGCAATCATATGTCTATGTGAATAGAAAAATAAAAAAGTTATGGCTCTGGGAAGGCTGGGAGTAAAAAACAATAACAAAAATAAAACTGAAAACAGAAAATGGCCTGGTGCTGAAGGGATTAAAGTTAACAAGGATGTAAAAAAAAATTACATTCAAGAGCGATTGGTTGCATTTATGCAGTTAAAAGTGATACAACCAGTTATAACATTTAAAGAGGTTGCCTCAAGAAGACAATGACCCAAATCCACTAAGCCTGTAGATGGTGCAGCAGATTTATCACAGGTGCTCAGGCTGGATGATAAATGTGGTGTTGGTTGGCTTACTTGGAGATAGAAATGAATGCCAGAAATGTGGAATAATTTTGACATACAGTGGTGCAACTTAGGTCTGCCCCCCATTTCCCACGAGTCCGCACACTTTTCAAGCACGTTGGAAAAAATTGCACAACTACTACAAGTTGTGCCATATTTTAAGCAGACACATTAGTAAATCTGTGCTTGCCTCCTGATCTCCAGTGACCAGCTGTCACCACTGTGGCAAGCCACAAATTTCCATACATACAATGAATAGATGTGAAGGGTCCACCATAGCAGTGATCCCCTGTAGCACAAAGAGGTCTCAAGTTGTGGACAGCCTTTATGACATTCATGTGAAACAACACCTTTCAGTGGTGTAACTACAAGAAAACTGTGTTGTATGTTTAGTTTCTCGTCATCTAATATTACATATATGATCAGAATCTTTGATTATAAAATATGCAATAATAGTTGACACTCGTAAAGCATTAAAAAATATTTCATAGTACTCTTGTGAAAGAAATAACTTTTAGATGCAGTTACTATATTTCTTTTACATTTCAGCCTGAGTCTATCACAGCTAAAAAAATTTAATTAAAGTTAACATCCCAGCTTGTACAATGTTCCAGGACTTATCTCTGATGATTTCAGTTGAACAAATTGTACATTTTATTGAATGGAAACAAATGGAACAAAATATACATTCATTTTCACAGCAACCTAAACTTTCCGTTTCCATCTCTGCTTAGATTAAAGAAATTGCCACACACACACATTCTGCATCCCTACCGCTAAACACAAAGCTCCTTGTAAGTTGGTAAATTGCATCATAAAAGTAGACACAAATCTTCAACTAGAAATGGAAGATACGTGAGAATACAGAAACATTTTTTGAGCAGTGTTTTAATATAAAAGAACATTAAAAAGCAGCCATCTAAATAAATCACACCATTTTTAATTAGAAATATTTCCTGGTTTGGAACTAGAAACGGATACAGTTTTACTTCATAAATGATTGTTCTGGACGCATATCAGACTGTTAATTTAAGGAATACAGTAGCAGCAAACCAATTTTAGAGTAACAGAGCAAATCTCCAAGTGAAATAAGACTTAGAAAATAGAACACTCTGGCCTTGGCTGTATCATCATGACAAAGCGACATAACCCTTCATTAATAATTCAGTTGCTTTAATATATTTCATGTTCTCCCAGTGAGGAACAGTAATTTAAAAGTCACTGGACAAAATGTATAGCTTTGAAAGAAACAAAAATAATTTTTTTCAGGATATTAAGGTGCAGTTGAATTTTGTATTTTAGTCTTTATGGTTCGTTAGATTTTATTTTTTATTAATAATCTTAACTACAAAAAGGTTGTTCTGTACACAAGTGTTTCATAATATAGAAAAACTTCTGTTCACTAGACAAAGAGTTTTTTTGCTGTTGATTCTGGTGAACATAATACTTTTATTTACTAGGAAAGCTTATGTTATAGAAAATCTTTGGTTCATCAAAGGAGCTGTCTTGTAGAAACTCAGTGCGCACCGCCATCCTGCTCTCCGGAGTAGGCATGAGTGCCACATCACTCACCTAGCTTCTGCCCAGAACTGGCCACCAGAATCTTGTTTCCCATGCTGCAAGCTTCAGCCTGGCTGCTAGGTCTCTTTCGTCATTCAATGTCTCCCTGCAGCATCACAAGGGTTATTTCCGCTTTTGCTCTATGTTCAGCAGTATGACTAATGAGATCATCAGCTCTCCGATATATGCTGAGCTGCTTGTTTCACCCCTTTAACTTAGAAATAGATTCCTCTTGGTTTCACTTGCTTGCTAGGCCATGCAAAAGAGCTATAATACATTTGTTTGTATGTGTACCCACTTCTGCCTGTTTCCAGGATCCTGATTCTCTGCCATCTGACCTGACCCATGTCTGTTCATTGTACTGACCCTGGGCCATTGTACTGACTCTGAAACTGATCCACGATTGCTCACTGTACTGACTCTGAGCTGCCTGCCCTGACCTCTGGATCCGCACATACTCTGCCTGCCATGACCTTTGCCTGTTTCCTGTTTCCCAGGGGATCAGCATCCAACCACACCAAGTCTATTCCAAGAGGTAGCGGCCTGGTGGCTCCCTTGCAGTGAAGGCTAGATCGCTGGGGTATAAGGGTGAAATGACCACTAGGATAATGCTCTCTGGAAAAGACCAAAGTCAAATCGGTTGGTTGCCACAGTGGGTCCACACTCATTGCCCGTAACAAGATTGCATAACTAACAAAGTAACTTTTCTTTTCAGAGAATATAAGAAAACAGTGAAGCTGTTAAATGGATCTTGGACATTTTCTAATATGTGGCACTTAATTTTGTTCTAAACTTTAACACCAAAAAGACCTCCAATACTTGTTTTTGCAGCTATCATCAAAGGGAAGAATAGATAAGCTCTGACAATTACCTATTGTGAATGGTGAATATAAAGTAAGAACAGAATACGGCGGCACTGCTACAATATCAGACGACAAACCAGCCGCTGCCTCTGGACATGCGCCAACAATGCGGTATTCAAAACTTCGTATATGGTGCTCAGCACTAAGAGAGGGAGCCAATTCGAATGCAATGATGTAGAGAAGATAATAAAGCAAAAGGCGGCACTCACCGAAGTAGCGAAATAGTTACTCTTTATTCTTCCTTCTTCAGGATAATAACAGGCAGGATACTGGGGCGGACACACTGTTGCAGATGGTAGCGGCTACGGACGTTTTGTGCGTGCTATCGCGCTTCTTCTGGCCGCTGACTATTGTGAATGGTAATGGAATCCTGGCTTATCTGTCGTTCCAATTATGCCTGTAATGATATGATCTGTGTATATCGATAAGCAGGGAAATGCTGTAAAGTGAACTTTACAGACCAAGAAGTGGCACCAATTATTTGGCTTAGGCTGAGTTCACACCAATTATTTGATCAGTTTTTTCTATCAGTTATTGTCAACCAAAACAAGGTGCGGGTCAAAAATACAGAACAGGTGGAGATATTTCCATGATATCTTATCTCTCAGTAGACTTCACTACTGGTTTTGGCTCACAATAACTAATGAAAATAACTAATCAAATAACTGAACTCAGCCTTAGTGGCCAATGCGAAAAGGATTTTATGTTTTTTTGTTTAATATAAATATTGTGGAAAATTAAAAATAACCATCAAAAAATCAATACAAATATGTTAAGCATCAAAACATGATTTAAACAATAGGTCATTTTCTGATGACACATTTCCTTTAACTCTCACCTAGCCAAGCTTCTGGTGGTGTAGTTGCTGCCACACCATTTAGTCTTCTGCCTTTAAGGAGCTGATGGTGAGCGCTCAGCCTCGTTAGAAGGTACGGGCCATTATTATTTCTCCTAAAAAGCCATCCCTGCCTTGTACTATAACAGGGTGGAGAATGTGGGTCGCTGCTTGCAGTTGTCGCTGTGCGACAAGGTGCAAGCCGCGGTGGACAGCTGGAGCAGCTGTTATGGGCAGGGGATCAATGTTTTGTGCGACAGCGGTGAGGCAGGACCCCAGGAACAAGACCAGGTCATTTGGACATACCTTTGTGTTGGCTGGGCTTCCACACTAGTCACTTATCCGCCTGCTCCAGCTCCTCCGCCATGGACATCCTCCCATCCTCAACAGCAGCAGGGCAGAGCGTTGCTCTCACTCCCCCTCCCTCCTATTACATTTGTAAAGTCAAGCATTTGAATGCTGTGTTGGAGCTGATCAGTTGCCACACAGCCAATCAGTTGCTAAAGTGCATAAAGCTAAAGTGCATCAAGCAGCAATATCTCAACAACTCTAACTGGGCAAGGTGGTCAGCGAAAATGGCCACAACATCGTAACTGTGATGAACCTGGACTTGCAGCGACAGAATCGTCTGCTGTTACACAGCATAATCTGCGATGTTCCAACTTGCTGTAATTCCAATTTGCACATTCTGGAGCGTCTGTATGAGAAGCTTAAGCCGTGAATGATTTTGTCATGCATTAGACCACCTCAACAGGGAGCATGCATTGTTTCAAGGTCAGGCTGTGGCAGCTCACCCAAGACGCCTGACGCTTGCTAAAACTATTCCAAGAGGCCACAAAATGTGTCAATAGGGACAACTGCGGCATCAACGATGTCATCCTACTGAAACCATGCCACCTAATCATCTCAGTGGAGGCGCAGCATCAAAGAACTGGCAACTCAGGCATGCTGGTCAGAATGGCAAGCTCTATGCTTGCTTGCTTGCTTGCTTATGTACTGACAGAGTATCATTCACATCAATCAGGCCTCTTGCACACGACTGTATGCCCTCCGAGATATTGATTGTGCGCACGGGAGCACACAGCATCATAGATTACAATGCTGCTGTGCACGTCATGATCTTATGAGTGAGGGACAAGAGTCCCGAGGGCGGCCAAATGTGCACAGCATCATTGCAGTCTATGATGCTGTGTGCTCCCGTGCGGAGGGCATACAGTCATGTGCAAGAGGCTCTAGTCTGATGATTACTCAACAGCCATGCTTTTAGACCCCGCTATCAAAGCAAAATGGAGGAAAGTTTTCCTCCTGCTGAAAGGAAGGCCAAATTATTACCAGGAAACACTTCGTACGCAGCTTGCTGCAGCTTTTGGCGAGCAGACGCCTGACGCCAGAGTGTCGGAAAGGGAGGCCTTTCTCCACCCCACGCTATCAACCACCTCCTGCCATCTACACTGCCACAAGAAGTAGAAGCTACAGCAGCAGTTGCAGGCTGTTCAGTCTCCTCACCATGATGGAACAGTTTTTCCATGTGCCCTACCAGGCTGAGGCAAATCAGCAGCTGGAGACCTGCTGCCTCAATGCCGAGGTTCAGTCCTACCTCTGGCCTTTCCCCAGTGCATACCCTGTTCCCTGACCTTATGGACTTCTGGCCAGGCAGACTGGAACAGTAAGCAGTACATTTTTAAAACACGGCGTTTGTTAACGCCATCAACCATGTATTTACACATAGCTATGTATGTCAGTGTCACTTTGACATTATTTACTATTCCTGTCATTGCGTTCAAGAACTTAGGGATGGGGGAGGGGTGAGAGAAAAAACAAAAATTCATTAAAACTTTGGAGTCCTAGGAGACTAGAGGGTATTTTATACCAATCTTCAAAGCAACTTGAACAACTTTGGTTCGGGTAGAATCGATTCAGCTTTTTGAAACATTTGGCAAACTTGAAAGCAACTGAATCTTGAAAGAGTCGCTCATCTCTAGAATAAAACATTATGAAGACTAGTGTCGTACTTGGAATAGAGGGGGGTCCACACGCAACTTGCTCTTCTCTTCCCCGTGTGAAAACAATGCATATTCACACAGTCGCCACTAGGGGGAGCTCAATGCAAAGATTATTATAGCTTCCATGATAGTTGTATTAATTTCTAATCACTGAGCTCCCCTAGTGGAGTCTGCAGGCAGCCACATAGCTTTGCAATAGAAGAGAAGCAGATTTATCTATGTATTTTTGCCAGTTTTCTAGTGTAAATACATTGAGAAATATGGTGTTCATAATGAGTGCCATAGATTTGTAGCACCTGTTCCACTTTTTTTTGATAAAAGTCAGATAAAGTAAAAGTCAGATAAAGTGGGTGAGGCCAAAGGCAGCTTTTTTAAATTTTATTATCTTTTGCATTCAATTAAAATTAATCAGAAATCATATAACACACCTTCATTGGTTAGTTATAAACTAGGAACCTAAAGCTCAAGCACCTTCCCACTGGGGAAGGTGCATTCTATACCTAGGAGCGGCCAGCTGGGAAAGAATTTGGATGTATGTGCCCTGGCCCTTTAAGAGGCTGACATCAAGAAGCTGGAGGTCTTCAAAAGGTACACGGGCCACAGCCTGCAGAAGGTACTTGGCATACAGAAAGAGGAAAGCAAGCGTAACCGGAGTGCTGGCTTGATGGAGAGGGCAGCAGGTTAGTAGCCTGGTGCCCATGCCCACAAGGAGGAGCGGGGCAGCTGCAGGCATGGGATGCCAGCCCAACATCTGATTCCATATTGCTGAGGGCTTCCAAAATTGGTGCAGTTTCCCAACTGCTTGGGGCAATGCGCATTCGTATTAAGCAGCCACCTCAGTCAGGGTGCCTGTACTGCAATATTTCTCACTGGTGCTGTTGGCTTTTGATGACTGTAGGTACCGGTTTTCAATTGTTGACATCGGGGCCTATGGAAGTCTATAGAGACTTGGAAGTCAGGAGGCGCATTTTTACCTACCCGTTAGTGTGTAGAGTGCACTTTCAAAAAGTAGAGTGTTTTGTGCCATCCCTACAGATAGAACTGGATAATGCCACCCTGGTGATTAAAGCCTGTGTAGTCATACACAACTTTACTAGGATCCATAAAGCCTCTTTGGATGCTGACATGGACCAATACTACACCTCCTCAACAGTCACTTTAGGCAACACCCTGCATGGACAACCTGAAACATTAGGACTGGCTGTTCAGGAACTCTATGCAAAACACTTTAGCTGCCCTGAGGGTACAGTACCATGGGTGCCTGTACTGCAATATTTCTCACTGGTGCTGTTGGCTTTTGATGACTTTAGGTACCGGTTTTCAATTGTTGACATCGGGGTCTATGGAAGTCTATAGAGACTTAGAAGTCAGGAGGCGCATTTTTAACTACCCGTTAGTGTGTAGAGTGCACTTTCAAAAAGTAGAGTGTTTTGTGCCATCCCTACAGATAGAACTGGATAATGCCACCCTGGTGATTAAAGCCTGTGTAGTCATACACAACTTTACTAGGATCCATAAAGCCTCTTTGGATGCTGACATGGACCAATACTACACCTCCTCAACAGTCACTTTAGGCAACACCCTGCATGGACAACCTGAAACATTAGGACTGGCTGTTCAGGAACTCTATGCAAAACACTTTAGCTGCCCTGAGGGTACAGTACCATGGCAGATGGACGCTATTCTTGGCAGTCGTTCATTTGGACTCTGGACATGTTTTTCTAGTTAGTTTCCCTGGTTTCTGTTTGATACCCAAGGCTTTCGCTGACTCATTTAATGGGTTGCATAGACCACAGAGCACGGCTGGGGATAGGACATGTTCTGTAATTTGTTGAATGGACATGAGGGTGCTGACAGCCCAAGTGCTGATTCATGTACAGTATATGGGATCACAAGATTTGATTCTATCGAACAGGGGTTTTAAGTGCTTGCCATCTCCCAAGTATACAGCAGGAGACAAATGAATGTATGAGTAAATCAGAAGTTATAGTGAGATGCAAAGTAATAAACAAAAAATGTAATTCTTCTGTAGGTTTTCATTAAAGGATAGTGCAAGATATACCAGGTTTACATCAGGTGCACATAATCATTTACAGGCCTTTAAATCTAATGCAAAGAATATTATAGTGAGCTTTAGTCGACAAAATAGCCACACTTTTATAAATGACCATGTTTCAAGAGCTCCACTAATGTTATTTTAAACAATATATAAATGTGAGTTTTGCCCACTGTTAGCTACTCCACTTCCTTACCTGCCTTGGATAGTATCATATTGGCTACTGGCCATTTCCTTATACATCCTATTAATATCCAAAACTTTTAAGAGGTGCTGAACTTATCTAACAAGCCATACAACGTGGCTTTTAGCCTTATACTAGAGTCATGTTACATTTCTTCGGTCTAAAAACTCAGAATTAGGGACAGCTGCCTATCGCATGGAAGAATGGTCAATGGACTATCAAGTAACATAGTATATAAGGCCGAAAAAAGACATTTGTCCATCCAGTTCGGCCTGTTATCCTGCAAGTTGATCCAGAGGAAGGCAAAAAAAAAAAACTGTGGAGGTACAAGCCAATTTTCACAATCCGGTAATCAGAATAACTCCCTGGATCAACAACCCATCTCTAGTAGCTATAGCCTGTAATACAGTCCTGATCAAAAGTTTAAGACCACTTGAAAAATGGCAAAAAAAATCATATTTTACATTGTTGGATCTTAACAAGGTTCCAAGTAGAACTTCAACATGCAAGAAGAAGAAATGAGAGTGAGACAAAACATTTTTTGAGCATTCAATTGATTGAAAATAACGATTAAACTGAAACAGGCTGTTTTTCAGATGATCCAAATTTTAGGACCACATGCCTTTAAAAGGCAAAATCTGTGCAAAGATGTGTATTCATTGTCATTTTCTGTCAGGTATTCACACGTTGTGATGGCAAAGGCAAAAAAACTCTCACTTTTTGAACGTGGTCGGGTTGTTGAACTGCATAAGCAGGGTCTCTCACAGCGCGCCATCGCTGCTGAGGTGGGACACAGTAAGTAATTTGGAATTTCTTAAATGATCCTGAGGGTTATGGAACAAAAAAAAGTCAAGTGGAAGACCCAAAAAGAAATTCATCAGCACTGAGCCGGAGGAGCCAATTGGCTGTCCATCAAGACACTGGACGATCCTCGACCCAAATTAAGGCCCTTATTGGTGCTGACTGCAGCCCCATAACCATCAGACAGCATCTGAGACTGAAGGGCTTAAAAAACAAAGAACGTTTTCAAAGACCTCGTCTCCTTGAACGCCACAGAACTGCTTGTTTGGACTATGCAAGAGAGCACCAAACATGGGACATTCAAAGGTGGAAGAAAATTTTATTCTCTGATGAGATTTTTTTTTACCTTGATGGTCCTGATGGTTTCCAACATTACTGGCATGACAAGCAGATCCCACCTGTGGAGGGGGCAACATAATGGTCTGGGGTGCTTTTTCCTTCAGTGGAACAATGGAGTTTCAGGAAGTGGAGAGGTGTCAAACGGCCGCTGGCTATGTCCAGATGTTGCAGAGTGCATTCCTCATAATTGAGGGCCCTCGTCTGTGTGGTAACGACTAGGTTTTTCAACAGGACAACGCTACAGTACACAATGCCCGCAGGACAAGGGACTTCTTCCAGGAGAATAACATCACTCTTTTGGCCCATCCTGCGTGTTCCCCTGATCTAAATCCAATTGAGAACTTTTGGGGATGGATGGCAAGGGAAGTTTACAAAAATGGACAACAGTTCCAGACAGTAGATGGCCTTCGTGAGGCCGTGTTCACCACTTGGAGAAATGTTCCCACTCACCTCATGGAAACGCTTGCATCAAGCATGCCGAAACAAATTTTTGAAGTGTTAAACAATAACGGCGGAGCTACTCATTACCGAGTTCATGTTTGGAAGTTGGATTTCTGTTTTTGGGGGGGTTTAGTTTTTTTGGGAGGTGTGGTCCTAAACTTTTGATCAGCTGAAAAACTGCCTGTTTTGTCTCACTCCCATTTCTTCTTGTTGCATGTTGAAGCTCTACTTGGAACCTTGTTAAGATACAGCCATGCTAAATATGATTTTTTTGCCATTTTTCAAATGGTCTGAAACTTTTGATCAGGACTGTATTATTACACTCCAGAAATTCATCCAAGCCCCTCTTGAATTCTTTTATTGTACTCACCATCACCACCTCCTCAGGCAGAGAGTTCCATAGTCTCACTGCTCTTACCGTAAAGAATCCTTTTCTGTTTGTGTACAAACCTTCTTTCCTCCAGACGCAGAGGGTGTCCTCTCGTCACAGTCCTGGGGATAAATAGATGATAGGAGAGATCTCTGTACTGCCCCCTGATATATTTATACATAATTATTAGATCTCCCCTTAGTTGTCTTTTTTCTAAAGTGAATAACCCTAATGTTGATAATATTTCAGGGTACTGTAATTACCCCATTCCAGTTATTACTTTAGTTGCCCTCCTCTGAACCCTCTCCAGTTCTGCTATGTCTGCCTTGTTCACAGGAGCCCAGAACTGAACACAGTACTCCATGTGTGATCTGACTAGTGATTTGTAAAGTGGTAGGATTATGTTCTCATCATGGGCATCTATGCCCCTTTTGATGCACCTATTATCTTATTGGCCTTGGCAGAAGCTGCCTGACACTGGTTTCTACAGCTTAGGCTACTTTCACACTAGCGCTTGATCGGATCCGTTCTGAACGGATCCGATCATATTAATGCAGACGGAGGCTCCGTTCAGTACGGATCCGTCTGCATTAATAACTTAGAAAATTTTCTACGTCTGAAAGTAGCCTGAGCGGATCCGTTCAGACTTTCAATGTAAAGTCAATGGGGGACGGATCCGCTTGAAGATTGAGCCATATGGTGTCATCTTCAAGCGGATCCGTTTCCATTGACTTACATTGTAAGTCTGAACGGATCTGCTCGCCTCCGCACGGCCAGGCGGACAGCTGAACGCTGCAAGCAGCGTTCAGCTGTCCGCCTGGCCGTGCGGAGGCGAGCGGAGCGGAGGCTGAACGCCGCCAGACTGATGCAGTCTGAGCAGATCCGCTCCATTCAGACTGCATCAGGGCTGGACGGAGGCGTTCGGGTCCGCTCGTGAGCTCCTTCAAACGGAGCTCACGAGCGGACCGACGAACGCTAGTGTGAAAGTAGCCTAAGTTTGCTGTTTATTAAAATTCCTAGGTCTTTTTCCATGTCAGTGTTACCCAGTGTTTTACCATTTAGTATGTAAGGGTGATTTGCATTATTCCTTCCCATGTGCATAACTTTACATTTGTCAGTGTTTAACCTCTGCTGCCACTTCTCTGCCCAAGCCTATAATCTATCCAGATCCATCTGTAGCTGTATACTGTCCTCTTCAGTGTTACTTTACACATCAAAAATTGCTATTTTACTTCTACAAGATCATTAATAAATATATTGAAGATAATAGGGCTCAGTACTGACCCCTGAGGTACTCCACTAGTGACAGTGGCCCAATCCGAGTGTGTACCATTGATAACCACCCTCTGTTTTCTATCATTGAGCCAGTTACTTACCCACTTACAGACGTTTTCTCCCAGTCCGAGCATTCTCATTTTATATACTAACCTTTTATGTGGTACAGTGTTAAATGCTTTGGAGAAGTCCAGATATACGACATCCACTGATTCGCCGCTGTCAAGTCTAGAACTTACATCCTCATAGAAACTGATAACATTATTTTGACATGATCGATCCCTCATGAAGCCATGCTGATATGATGTTATTTGCTTGTTTTCATTGAGATCCTCCAAGATAGTATCTCTTAGAAAACCTTCAAACAGTTTACCCACAACAGATGTTAAACTTACCGGCCTATAGTTTCTGGGGTCTGTTTTTGCACCCTTTTTTAATATTGGCACCACATTTGCTATGCGCCAAACCTGTGGAACACTCCCTGTCAGGGTCTGACTATGACATTACTTAATTCTCTTAGGATACGGGGGTGTGTGCCATCTGGCCCTGGCGATTTGTCCATTTTAATCTTTTAAGTTGCTGTTTTACTTCTTCCTGGGTCAGACAGGGCACTTTTAATAGGGAATATACGTTTACATTATGCATTTCATCTGACAGTTTATTTTCCTTAGTGAATACAGTGGAGAAAAAAATATTTAATAGCTTTGCTTTCTACAGTAAGTGTATACATTTGTGAAAATAGGTGTGGTATTTCCCTAACTTGCTCCAATTCTAACACAATTTAGATGTGTAAATACATCAATGAACCATCCTTAAAGGGTTCTCCATGATTACTATGGTTTTCAACCCCTTCCCGCCCAGCACCATACTTATGGCAGGTGTTTAACCGCCTCCGGACCACCTAATGCAGGATCGCGGTCCGGAGGCGGCAGTGTGAGGCAGAGTCACACATATACGCGTCATCTCGCGAGACGCATGTGCATCGCGGGCCAGCAAAAGTTCGAGGGGGGTTACATCATCAGCCTGCCAGCCAAAAAAGAATCACAAGCCAGTTACCACTTTATATTTATAAATATAAGGTGTTAAATGGCTGCTGTGCTCCTCTGCTGGTCCTTTTCGTCGGTTGGTCTCAGCAGAGGAGCACAGTTCACACTGAGTACACCAAACAGCACACTTAGCACCCAAACCACCCACCATCACCCCAATTAACCCCTTGATCGCCCCTGTCAATCACCTAGTGAAAGGGAAAAAAGTGATCAGTGTAAATTGTCACTTTTTTTTCTTCACTGGTATTGACTGATAGGTTTTAGGATAGTTTAGGCCCCTTGGTTAGGTAGTCAGCAATCGGTTAGCGCCCAGCCCACTGCACCGCAGTCACTGATTCGCTGATTAGCGTATCGCTAATCAGCATTTGTACTTTATAGTATCTGTAAGTGATCAGAACTGATCACAGTCAGATCTATAATAGTATTAGTGTCACCTTAGCTCGCCCTCCACCCAAAACGCAGTGTTTGCCCGATCAGGCCTGATCGGTTGCCCACACATCCGTTCACCCACGCCCGTCCCGCCGCAGTGACAAAAAATATATTTTTTTTGATCACTGCACAATCACTTTCCAAGCGCTGCGGCGATAAAGAAAAATCTGTTTTGATATTTTCTTTATCAATCGCAGCGGCCTCCCATTTGTAAGACAGGCTTGCTTTTTTTTTTCTTGGGTAGTCTCAGGGAATACCCCCTAAATTTAGTAGTCCAAATGTCAAACAAGGGGTATTCTTCTGAAGAGGCCTACAGGCTTCTGACCCAGTCGGATGAGGAATGGGAACCCTTATCTGATGAATCCAGCGGGTCAGAATATGAACCAGTAGAAAGCAGTGGCAGTCTGACCCAAAGTTCGGACGAGGAGGTTGAGGTCCCTGATACCAACAGGCGTACCCGGCCCGTGTTGCTACACCACAGGTTGCGCAGGATCCGCTTCAAGGGCAGCAGAGTGGGGCTGGCACTGTCGGATTATGTGGTGAGGCATACACAAGCAGCGCAGCCCACCCTGGACCTAGTACCAGCACTGCCGTACAACATGGTGATGTGGCGAGCACCAGAAGGGCAGTTGAAGGTGGCACGTGCAATAGTTACCCCGTCGCAGCCACCGCACAGACAGGCCCGTAGACCCACTAGAGTCCCTGAGATTCTGGCAAACCCTGATTGGCAGTCCCCAACTTCAGCCGCACCATTAGTTGCCCCTTTCACCGCCCAGTCTGGAGTTCGGGTTGAGACAGCTCAGATCGGTTCGGCCCTGGGATTTTTTGAGCTGTTCTTGACTGCGGAGCTCTTGGACATAGTCGCGGCAGAAGCAAATCGGTATGCCACTCAATTTATAGCCGCCAACCCGGAAAGGTATTATGCCCAGCCTTTCCGGTGGAAACCCGTCCAAGTTTCCGAATTATTATTTTTTTCTATGCCTTCTCCTCAACATGGGTCTAACCAAAAAGCATGAATTGCGGTCATATTGGTCCACGAACCCAATTCATCACATGCCCATGTTCTCTGCTGCCATGTCCAGGGCACGATTTGAGGCCATCCTTCGTTTCCTGCACTTTAGCGATAACACCACCTCCCGTCCCAGAGGCAACCCAGCTTTTGACCGGCTCCACAAAATTCGGCCCCTCATAGACCACTTCAACCACAAATTTGCAGATTTGTATACCCCTGAGCAAAACATCTGCGTAGACGAGTCCCTTATACATTTTACAGGGCGCCTTGACTTCAAACAATACATCCCAAGCAATCGCACCCGGTATGGGGTCAAATTGTATAAGCTCTGTGAAAGGGCCACAGGCTATACCCACAAATTTCGGATCTATGAGGGTAAAGATCGGACCCTGGAGCCTGTCGGTTGCCCTGACTAGCTGGGGAGCAGTGGGAAGACAGTCTGGGACTTGGTGTCACCCTTATTTGGCAAGGGGTACCATCTTTATGTGGACAATTTCTACACAAGTGTGCCCCTCTTCAGGCATTTGTTCCTAGAACAGATTGGCTGCTGTGGCACCGCGCCACCTAGTGCCGGGGCTTCCCCCAACGGCTCGTTACCACCCGTCTTGCAAGGGGGGAGAGGGCTGCCTTGTGTAATGAAGAACTGCTCGCAGTGAAATGGAGAGACAAGCGTGACGTTTACATGCTCTCCTCCATTCACGCAGACACGACAATACAAATTGAACGAGCAACCAGTGTCATTGAAAAGCCCCTCTGTGTCCACGACTATAATTCGCTCATGGGAGGGGTGGACTTCAATGACCAGATGTTGGCTCCTTATTTAGTTTCTTGACGCACCAGATGCTGGTATAAGAAGGTGTCTGTATATTTAATTCAATTGGCTATATATAATAGTTTTGTTCTCTACAGTAAGGCTGGGAGAACAGGATCCTTCCTCAAATTTCAGGAAGAGATCATTAAGAACCTCCTGTATCCAGGAGGTTCCGTGGCCCCATCCACCAGTGTAGTGAGCAGTCTACACAAGCGACATTTCCCCAATGTAGTTGCTGGTACCTCAACCCAACCGTCACCCATAAAAAGATGTTGTGTCTGTAGCAGGAGTGGAATAAAGCGTGGCACCAGCTATTTCTGTCCTGACTGCCCTGACCACCCTGCCCTATGCTTTGGGGAGTGTTTCTGGAAGTACCACACATAGGTACACTTAGCCTAGGGATTGCATCTCACAGGACAGGCACACAGGGCTATTAGGGCCCATTCACACAGAGCTGCTGCAAACCTCTCCTTTCACCTGGGACAAAGTGCATAATGTACTTTGCCACATCTTTGGGCGATTTGCACATTGTCCCATGGGGAAGGAGATGTTTGTCCTATAAAGGTAAAAAAAATAAAAATAATCACCAGTAAGCAAAAAAGTTAACGTTCTGTTCAAAAAGTTAAATAAAGTTTATATGTTCCGTTCAAATGTTATTATAAAGTTAATAAATATATTGCGTTGCGGCCTGTTTTTTTCTTTTTTTGTTTACCTTCCAGGTGGACCAACCGATCGACTAGCTGCAGCACTGATGTGCATTCTGACAGAAGCATTGCGCTGCTGTCAGATTACACAAAAGTCGGTGTATGCGGCGCTGCAAGACGAGATTTCTCCTCTGCAGTAAAAGATACATTTGCCGAGGCATATGAGCTGAGGGGGCAGCGGTGTTCATATGCTTTGGCAAACACTTTGTATATAAAAAACAAATAAATAAATCCCGGCAATGATTTATTCATCCACATCGATTGATGTGAATGAAGAAATCGGGTTTGCCAGGGCATACGAGCTAAGTGGGTATGGATGTTGGGCGGAGCTCCTATGTCCTGGCAGACGCCTTTCCCCTCCTTTTTTTTTTTTTTTGGCAGAGATTTTTTCATCCACATTCATCGATGCGAATGAAGAAATCTGTGCCGTTCATTTTTTTCTTTCAGCCCAGACGCTGAACGGAAAAAAAAATCTCATTACCTGTATGCTCAATATAAGGAGAATAGCAGAAACTCCTAATGCTGGCCATACATGTAATGATTGCGGAGACCCTCAAATGCCAGGGCAGTACAAACACCCCACAAATGACCCCATTTTGGAAAGAATGCACCCCAAGGTATTCGCTGAGGGGCATATTGAGTCCATGAAAGATTGAAATTTTTGTCCCAAGTTAGCAGAAAGGGAGACTTTGAGAAAAAATATATATATATCAATTTCCGCTAACTTGTGCCAAAAGAAAAAAAAATTCTATAAACTTGCCATGCCCCTCATTGAATACCTTGGGGTGTCTTCTTTCCGAAATGGGGTCACATGTGGGGTATTTATACTGCCCTGGCATTTTAGGGCTCCTAAAGCGTGAGAAGAAGTCTGGGATCCAAATGTCTAAAAATGCCCTCCTAAAAGGAATTTGGGCCCCTTTGCGCATCTAGGCTGCAAAAAAGTGTTACACATGTGGTATCGCCGTACTAAGAGAAGTTGGGGAATGTGTTTTGGGGTGTCATTTTACATATACCCATGCTGGGTGAGATAAATATCTTGGTCAAATGCAAACTTTGTATAAAAAAAAATGGGAAAAGTTGTCTTTTGCCGAGATATTTCTCTCACCCAGCATGGGTATATGTAAAAAGACACCCCAAAACACATTGCCCTACTTCTTCTGAGTTCGGCAATAACACATGTTTGACACTTTTTTGCAGCCTAGGTGGGCAAATGGGCCCACATTCCAAAGAGCACCTTTCGGATTTCACAGGGCATTTTTTACAGATTTTGATTTCAAACTACTTCTCACGCATTAGGGCCCCTAAAATGCCAGGGCAGTATAACTACCCCACAAGTGACCCCATTTTGGAAAGACGACACCCCAAGGTATTCCGTGAGGGGCATGGCGAGTTCCTAGAATTTTTTATTTTTTGTCACAAGTTAGTGGAATATGAGACTTTGTAAGGAAAAAAATAAATAAAAAATCATCATTTTCCACTAACTTGCGACAAAAAATAAAAAGTTCTATGAACTCACTATGCCTATCAGCGAATACCTTAGGGTGTCTACTTTCCGAAATGGGGTCATTTGTGGGGTTTTTCTACTGTCTGAGCATTGTAGAACCTCAGGAAACATGACAGGTACTTAGAAAGTCAGAGCTGCTTCAAAAAGCGGAAATTCACATTTTTGTACCATAGTTTGTAAACGCTATAACTTTTACCCAAACCATTTTTTTTTACCCAAATTTTTTTTTTATCAAAGACATGTAGAACAATAAATTTAGAGAAAAATTTGTATATATGTCATTTTTAAAAATAAATTACAACTTATTGTGAAAAATGTCATATTTCGATTAACAAAAAAAGTAAAAATGTCAGTAGCAATGAAATGCCACCAAATGAAAGCTCTATTAGTGAGAAGAAAAGGAGGTAAAATTCATTTGGGTGGTAAGTTGCATGACCGAGCAATAAACGGTGAAAGTAGTGTACTGCAGAATTGTAAAAAGTAGTCTGGTCATTAAGGGTGTTTAAGCTAGGGGGGCTGAGGTGGTTAAAGACAGAGCCCGCTCAGAAGCGCAATTGGCGCGTTTTAAACAGCAGACACCCGGGACTAATGAATGCGACTGACAATAACGTTATAGAAAAAATGCATATAGCAGCACAGCGGAAAAAATAAAGCCTTATCTTGTGGTGGTGCCAGCCGTGTTGGGAGCCAGTCTGAAGTTCCCCCTTGGATGCGTCATATATGAAGAAACCGCAGCACTCACTTCAATTCTGTGGAATTTATTTCACCAGCACAAAATGTGGACGTTTCGACCGTAATGGTCTTTCTCAAGCAACATATAATGTGGATAGTAGCAGACATATATACACACACACAACCCCTCCCAGTAGATCATGTCCAAATTAGATATGCAAATAATATGAACATTCCACCAATAATGTGGATCCCCTATGTTCCACCCACCTGTGATTTAGTCCAATAGAATTAAACCTATTAAACATTCCCCCATCTCTATTAAACACAGTCAGCACAGGGAATCCAGCTCTTTACCCGACGCGCAGGTGCACTAACCCAGTAGGAACGCAAGGAAGTTTGCGCCCTCCATGAGCCTGCACGTGTCCATAACGCATGCGCACCTCTGCCATGGAGACGCTAGGATGTGCGCGCTTTTCAGACTACACAGAAAGACGAGGCAGGTCCCCTTCATGTTGTGCCGACCAGACTTTTACAAAGGTTTTTATGAGTAAACACTTTCTTGATGGTATATAATAATGACACTGTGTTTAATAGAGATGGGGGAATGTTTAATAGGTTTAATACTATTGGACTAAATCACAGGTGGGTGGGACATAGGGGATCCACATTATTGGTGCAATGTTCATATTATTTGCATATCTAATTAGGACATGTGATCCACTGGGAGGGGTTGTGTGTGTATATATATGTCTGCTACTATCCACATTATATGTTGCTTGAGAATGACAATAACGTTGATATCACACATTCTAAACGATACAAAGTTGCCACACAGAGGTTCCTAAGGATCTGTGTTATGTATACACTAATACAGGTCCTTCTAAAAAAAATTGCATATTGTGATAAAGTTCATTATTTTCTGTAATGTACTGATAAACATTAGACTTTCATATATTTTAGATTCATTACACACAACTGAAGTAGTTCAAGCCTTTTATTGTTTAAATATTGATGATTTTGGCATACAGCTCATGAAAACCCAAAATTCCCATCTCAAAAAATTAGCATATCATTAAAAGGTTCTCTAAACGAGCTATTAACCTAATCATCTGAATCAACTAATTAACTCTAAACACCTGCAAAAGATTCCTGAGGCTTTTAAAAACTCCCAGCCTGGTTCATTACTCAAAACCGCAATCATGGGTAAGACTGCCGACCTGACTGCTGTCCAGAAGGCCATCATTGACACCCTCAAGCAAGAGGGTAAGACACAGAAAGAAATTTCTGAACGAATAGACTGTTCCCAGAGTGCTGTATCAAGGCACCTCAGTGGGAAGTCTGTGGGAAGGAAAAAGTGTGGCAGAAAACGCTGCACAACGAGAAGAGGTGACCGGACCCTGAAGAAGATTGTGGGGAAGGACAGATTCCAGACCTTGGGGGACCTGCGGAAGCAGTGGACTGAGTCTGGAGTAGAAACATCCAGAGCCACCGTGTACAGGCGTGTGCAGGAAATGGGCTACAGATGCCGCATTCCCCAGGTCAAGACACTTTTGAACCAGAAACAGTGGCAGAAGCGCCTGACCTGGGCTACAGAGAAGCAGCACTGGACTGTTGCTCAGTGGTCCAAAGTACTTTTTTCGGATGAAAGCAAATTTTGCATGTCATTCGGAAATCAAGGTGCCAGAGTCTGGAGGAAGACTGGGGAGAGGGAAATGCCAAAATGCCTGAAGTCCAGTGTCAAGTACCCACAGTCAGTGATGGTCTGGGGTGCCATGTCAGCTGCTGGTCTTGGTCAACTGTGTTTTATCAAGGGCAGGGTCAATGCAGCTAGCTATCAGCAGCTGGTAAATGGTTTACTGACCATGGTATTACTGTGCTCAATTGGCCTGCCAACTCTCCTGACCTGAACCCCATAGAGAATCTGTGGGATATTGGGAAGAGAAAGTTGAGACGCAAGACCCAACACTCTGGATGAGCTTAAGGCCGCTATCGAAGCATCCTGGGCCTCCATAACACCTCAGCAGTGCCACAGGCTGATTGCCTCCATGCCACGCCGCATTGAAGCAGTCATTTCTGAAAAAGGATTCCCGACCAAGTATTGAGTGCATAACTGAACAGAATTATTTGAAGGTTGACTTTTTTGTATTAAAAACACTTTTCTTTTATTGGTCGGATGAAATATGCTAATTTTTTTAGATAGGAATTTTGGGTTTTCATGAGCTGTATGCCAAAATCAATATTAAAACAATAAAAGGCTTGAATTACTTCAGTTGTGTGTAATGAATCTAAAATATGAAAGTCTAATGTTTATCAGTACATTACAGAAAATAATGAACTTTATCACAATATGCAAATTTTTTGAGAAGGAACTGTATATACCAAGGTTTAAACTGACAGCTACCAATTGCAGAACTGGGGCTGTAGAGGATTGTATGTGTTTTGGCATCACTCTGGGTTTGATGTTTGAAAATCTTAGGCTACTTTCACATCTGCATTTTTACTGGATCCGTCATGGATCAACAAAAACGCTTCCATTAGGATAATACAACCGGCTGCATCCATTCTGAACTGATCCAGTTGTATTATCTTTAATAGCCATGACGGATCCGGCACCAAAACCACTGCAAGTCAATTGGCGGCGGATCTGTTTCCTTTTGTGTCCGAGAAATTACATTGTGTTTCCTGCCGGATCCGTCTTGCTCCGCATCCCATGAGGCACTTAAAAACGCTGTCTGTCTTTCTGTCCAGCATGGGAACGCAACCAAACAGAACGGAATACATTCTGGTTCACTCTATTAAGTTTTTTCACCATTGACAATGAATTGGGACAAAACTGAAGCGTTTTCCTCCGGTATTGAGATCCTGTGACGGATCAAAATACAGTAAAAAGTAAAAATGCTAATAAAAGCAGCCTAAATATACTGTCCATCTTTGGAGAGATCTGTTTGCAGTATTTACCTGAAATTCTATCAGTGTTGAAGTGTAGTGGTCAGCTCTCCCGCTAGAGTCAGTGGCCCAAATTTACTAACATAATTGCACACAGACTTTATAGAAAAACATGCCAAAGTTTGGTGCATAATGTTGAAAGAAGTTAACTTTTAGACCTATTAATGTGTTACTACCAACAGGTTTTTCGCTGCAGTGCCAGCTTTCACCTTCCTGACAGAGCCCAATTTTGCAAATCTGACATGTGACTTTGCAAAAGGGTGACACTAGGGACGCCCCCCGACACCGAATGTTTTAATCCGCGCACAGGGAGAAGCAGTGGCAGCCGTGCGGGGACCAAGACCGGCGCAGAAAGCGGGGAGCCAGGTAAGTAGAATCTCAGTGTGAGGAGGCAATTTACAGGCTTGGATAACCCTTTTAAGGAAAAGCACTTCACTCTCAAAGGGGACTATGGAACCTCAGTTCTTGCGTGATTCTTGGGGGTCCCAGGAGTTAAATCCCCATTGATCACAGAATGATCTTCTTTCTTGTGGAAAGACTGCTTACTTATGAAAAGCAATGATTCAATAGCTTTACACACGTTCTTCTAGAAATTGTGTGACCCATACATGTAATTAAATCAGACACAAGAAATTGCAAAACATTTACAGATTTATTTGAAAATATACAAGAAATTTAGGGCATCTATATCAAAATGAAATCACCGAATGTATGCTACAGAATTCTGCAAAAGCATTCCTGATTAGATGTGAGAGACGTTAGCGTGCATACAATATTATGATGAAAGTTTATGCACAACTTATGAGCTTTTGATAGTATACAAGAACATTTTCCTTAATTTGGTTGCATAAAAAGACTAAAACTAAACAAAAACATGCAGAAAATAACCACATGTATTTCACGTAAATGGCCTGTATTGGCAGCTACCATTCACCGTCATAGGAACCCTTTATCTGATGATGCAAAATGCAAAGTAAAGTTTCTTCAATCCAAAAACTCTCTTACCCTGGCACTTGTTTTTGGAAGACTGGTAACCAATTATGAGACTCCTCTAAATTAAAAATCAACATGATAGCAGTAAAGTTTGTATGTTAGCATTTGACGGCGTTCTGTTTTTCAGAAAATTTTCTACCCTTACATGTAAAGTTTTACATACTATTCTATGAAAGCCTGATAACGTATAACACGTTATAATCTGAAACCTATCTATTCTTGTTAATACTGATTTTAAGGAATTTTACCATATGTAAGTACTGTTCTCTCTCCAGGGTCGTCATATGATACCAATATTGCAAACTTGACATCTGCAGAAACAAAATGCTACGTTGTCCAACTATTGTCTAAAAATGCACACAAGATGAGCCAGTTCTACAGATTGATGCTTGATAATTTGCATTTCATACATTTGATCATAAAATAAAGAGGACTTTGTCAAAGAAGTACTTTAAAAACTGGCTGCATAAAATACAAAGAAATATTTGAAATTATTTAAACCTTTACACAGAGTTACTCATAATTGTCATTAGCATAAAATATATACCAGTTCTGTAAAACTAGTTACGTTATATAGCTAAAATATAAGAGATTCACCGTGGAAGTTTCTGGAACTACGTTTACTTGACCTGCTAAATGCTGGATAACTCAGATCAGAGTTTAAACATCCAGTACGCTCGAGAGAGCAAGGGGCAAATTGGCTTCTGCTCAGGGAAAGCAGTCATATACACATACTGATTACATTTTCTAGACTAAAAATTTTGTTCACACAGGTCAATTACTGTTACAGTTTGCATGTATAAATATCAATGCCAGCAGAGGAATCTGAACGCGGCTCATAATGAAGGTAACAAATTATACAGCTCAAAGCTCTCCTTTTACCATGATTGCTCTGAAAGCACCAGTGTCTAAGAGCATTTTTTTTTAGATTTCTGATCACCTAAAACAAAGAACAGGTAAGTACTCACCTCACAGATCCTGGTACCTGATCAAGTTCTCTCAGTCAGGCTCTTATTTACTTAGCTGAATTGCTGCAGCCGGACATGTGTTGTCAACGTGGCGTTACTGCTACAGCCGGCCTGGCCAGAAGAACTAGCACACTGTTTCTGTGAGGTGACTACTTACTGGTTTTTATTTTTAGATTGAACCCGAGGGTTGTCTGGTTTCCTCATGAAAGACAACCCCTATAAAGTTGTTTTCCAGGATTATGGCCGTTTTGAATTAAACGTGTGGTACCTTTAAAGATAAAAGAAAATCATAGTCACCTGCTCCCCACAGCTCCAATTGGCAATCCTCTGGTTCCCGGCTTGTCTTCTAGCAGGGGTACGAACGGGGACACGCGTGCCACTGTAGCCAATGAATTACCTCATCTGTTCATGTATCCAAGAAGCACATTACTGGTGGATCATGTGCCGCTTGGAGACAAATCATTGATGAGGCCAATCATTGGCTGAAGCGGTGTATGTGATCCTGTTCATACCCTGGTCCAAACTAAACAAGCCTGGTTCTGGAAGATTGCCAAATGAAGCCACAGCGCCAGAACGAAGCGGATGGGAGCAGCGAGTATGAGTCTTTCATTAGGCACCACACGCTATGGGGGCTATAACGCTGGGAAGCCATTTAAGGCTGTATTTCTGTAGAACCATTCTGACTAGCAATTAGACATATCAATATATGGACAGTAAAAGACCTTTATGGCCAACAATCGAGGCAGTTTTTAATAACCAGCGTTCCTAGAAACACTCATTTATGATAATTTCCCTGTGTAAACATACCACCAATCACACAATGAATGAGCTCGTTCATTGGAAGATAGCAGCTTTCCTGCGGCACATTAAACCATTGTTTGCTGGAAGCAGTTCGCCCTGTGCAAACAGTAATCTGCTGCCAGGAAACAATGATTCTCTATGGGGACGAGTGATTGCAATAGCGATTAAACAGTCCCATTCAGCGAGGAGGATTTCAATTCTCTCCCTGCTTAACGACAGGTCGTTATTGGGAATCAACAGTCCATTCCCGATAATTGCCTCATTAGTCAGCCGGTGTAAAAGGGTCTTAAAGGGGTTGTCCAGGTTCAGAGCTGAACCCGGACATACCCTTATTTTCACCCCGGCAGCCCCCCTGAGCCTAGCATCGGAGCATCTCATGCTCCGATGCGCCCCCGTGCCCTGCACTAAACCGCGCAGGGCACAGGCTCTTTTGTTATCAATAACACACTGCCGGGCGGTAACTTCCGCCCGGCAGTGTGTTCGGTGACGTCACCGTCTCTGAGGGGCGGGTTTTAGCTCTGCCCTAGCCGTTTTACTGGCTAGGGCAGAGCTAAATCCCGCCCATCAGTGCAGGTGACGTCACCGGGGTTCCTGTCAGCCCCATGGAGAACCCCGGTACGTCACCGGAACTCCTAAAAATGCCTTTGCCCTGTGCAATTTAGTGCAGGGCAAAGGAGAGCATCGGAGCATGAACTGCTCCGATGCTCCTGTCAGGGGGGCTGCCAGGGTGAAAATGGAGGGATGTCCGGATTCAGCTCTGAACCCGGACAACCCCTTTAAGTCAGAGTGGACCTTTTCACATAGAGATTATGCAAACTGATACTCCTAATGTCTGAATCTGCCTGCCACATCGTTACATTACATTAGTAGCAGACACAAACAAGAAGGAAGTCAGATGTATTTTGTAGCAGAGGAGACAGATTTTAATCCGGTTAGTTACACCTTTCAATTTCGATTTATATTGGCCCATAAGCCATACTCTGTCCACAGCTTTGTACATTTATTGTAGGTTAGTTACAATTTCCTGATACCAGCCACAAGAATAGTATCTGGTATCAGGAATCAAAGGAATGCTTATTTATGGCTTATTAGGGAACAAATCTTCCTCTGATCCTGAGAACTGGGGTGCCACGTGCAATCATTCTCTATTAAAGTCTTAAGAAGGCAAAGAAAGTACCAAGTTAGTGCACAGATGTTTCTGTATGTCCCATACAGTTAAAGAGTATCACAGTATAACGACATCTGAAAGGTTTTGATTGTGCTGGGACACCCACCTATTACTAGAGCGAGGAGACAGAAGCAATGACATAGCGCATTGTCTCTCCTCATGGCATGAGACGGTTTCAGTAGAAAGTCTGAGTCTCTATTCCGTCTCGATCAGCTCTGTGTGTCGAGTGTTTCTCTCTCCTCGCTCTAGCTATCGGTGAGGGTATCACTGCTGAGTCTTCCACCAATCGGTACAACCAGGAGAGAGAGAGAAGCCTTTGATATGGTACACTTTAAATGGAGAATGACAGGGACTTATGAAATCCAGTTCTCTAGATAGAAAACGGGGACTCTACCGGTAGACTCTCACATCAATCCAGCTTCTATGGAATATGCAATCAATTTTCATTAAATGTTTGTCTTGGAAAAATCCTTTAAAATTGAGCAAGACAGATAATATTCAACATGCTAGTATAAAGTAACTTATGATAAGCATGCTACAAACCAGTATGGATTTGATGTTTGACATGTCCTGTACACAAACAGCTTAATAAACTTTCACAGTGAACATCCAATATTTTCTACCTATATATTTGAGCTGTATTGAACTCTTAATGTACCTTGAAAGTTACACTATAACATAAAATATAAAACAGCAACCATCTCACCAGCAATGTAAGTGTTTCTGCCCCTAAGTTACAATATACATGCCTTTGTGTCTTTTTTTTTTAATTTACAACTCATTTCTCTTATAGTTTAAATATGTTTCATCTAGCTTGAGTACCAGTCTGCAAATTTACAAAACTAATCGTAATATTAGTAAGCATATTCTAATACTATGGTTTTTGTTTACACAGTAAGCCCACCATATCTGTACTGGTATCCAAACTCATAATTACATGGCTAGAACATAAGACAGCCATAAACTATATACACATTACACTGTTTGTACAGGAGCATTTGTTTCTTGTTTTAATAAAAAGTTCAAATGACTTAGAAAACAAATTGTAGCAAGTACATTTCTTTCTCAGATGGATGAAAGTAAATTAGGCTTGTCTAAATATCTACATTAAAATTTTGCAAAATCAATTATAAAAAGAATAGTAAATATTTTGTCCAGGATTTCCATCAATACTAGAGTGGCGGGAGGGGGCAACACCCAACCAATCAGCAGTTTGTCTACTGTGTAGTAGATGAAGCTGATAACTTCAGCACTGTTCCTGACAAGGTGAATAGGAGCAGAGCTGCAGATACCAGCTCCGTCCAGTGCACAATGAAGACCATCAATATCAAAGTCCTGGACGACCCCTTTAAAGGGGATAACCGGCCATTTTTTTCTTAACAAAAAACAAAATACTCCACATGGTGTAAAATAATACACTAAGGACTCATTCAGACGGCCATAAGTGTTTTGTGGTTTGCAAAACACGCATACCAGCCGGGTGCATTGCGCATTTTGCACATTGCCGGCCCTATGATAGAAATGCCTAATATTGTCCCTGGACAAGAATAGGACATGCTCTATCTTTATTTCGGGCCGAAAAACGGAACTATGGATGCGAACAGCACACGGTGTGCTGTCCGCATCTTTTGCGGCCCCATTGAAATGAATGGGTCCGTGCCAATTCCGCAAAATTGCGGAACATATGCAGACCCATTCATGCGGTCGTCTGAATGAGCCCTAAGTCACACTCACCTTATCGATCCCCACCAGTCTCTACTTCAAGTGATTAGCTAAACTGACATTTACTGTGCGCTGAGAAAGCCCAGGACTGGCAGGGATGTGAAGCATTGGAATGGGAGTCCTGAGGAATCGGTAAGCGGAGTATCAATTTTTTATTTTACATTCTGGAGACCTTTAAAAAACAGCTGGACTACACAGATCTGATACTGATGATAGGTTGACAATATTTAAAGAGGTATGCCCTTTGCAGACATTGATGGCATATTGCTAGCACATGCCATCAATGTCCAATAGTTCTGGGTCTTCTTCCTATTTCCAGAACTGGCCCCTTGAAGTAAAGGAAGAGCAGCCGAGCATAGGCAGCCGCCCTCCGTTTTATTGCTATGGGAGTTCCGAAAGTAGCCGAGTGCTGGCTGTTTCTGGCAGTCCCATGGCAGTGAATGGAGAGATGGCCATGTATGTGCGGTCCACTCTCCATTCGCCGCTATGTAACTTCCGAAAAAAGCACTAGCCCTTCTATATTTGGAACTCCAACAGCAGTGAATAAAGAGCACACCGTGCATACTTGGTGTGCTCTCCTTCACTTCAGGGGTTCTGGAGATACGGGTGGGTCCTAGAAGTGGGCCTGCACCTATCTGTCATGGATTTTCTAGAGATATGCCATCAATGTCTAAGATAGGAATACCCTTTAAGTCCTGAACAACCCACTTAATGATTTCTCTACCTTCAGCTGTCAAGTGTAAGATTTTTGCTAAAACAGAAAACAGACACATCTGTACCCAGTGTAATGTTAACGTAGCAATACAGGATCACAAACTTGATTTCATTTTTAACTACAAGCTATGGTTTCCAGTTGCTGTTCTGCTTCAGCAGCCATCGCTGCTGCCTGTAATTGCTCGGTCTCGCTCTGTATGGCACTAGTTGTCACTTGCTTGCGTTGTTCACTGTGCATATTATTTTCATGGCGCTTCAGATCTGAGGCCTTGGCAAATGCTTTTGTGCATGAAGCACAAATAAATGGTTTCTCTCCACGGTGTCTTCTTTCATGATCTTTGAGATGAGATTTGTGTTTGAAGGCTTTATCACAATGGTGGCATGCAAATGGCCTCTCATTACTATGTACCCTTTCATGCTTTTTAAGATCTGGTGCTCGGATAAAGGATTTGGCACATACTTCACAACTGTAGGGTTTGTAGCCAGTGTGGATTTTCAGGTGTTCTTTTAGGTGAGCCTGGGTAGTGAACGCTTTGGCACACATTTCACACACAAATGGTCTATCTGCTGTGTGTAATTTCTCATGCTTTCGTAAACGCGCTTCATCGGTAAATGTCTTACCACATGCTTGGCATGCAAATTGTTCCCTGTGGCCATAAAGCAAATACTCAAATTTCATATCTCCTGTTGTGGTGGTCCATGCTGGTGCTTGCTCATCTTTTACTTCATTAATGCCCTCATTAAAAGTCAGAGCCTGTGGGGTTTGTGGAGCCAATTCTTTAGGTTCAGTTGACTCCATCGCTTCAACTTCCTGACCGTAGCAATTCACTTTTCGCACTTCTTCACTACCTAATTCTTTAAGGATTGCTTCCTGAACTCGCAGTGTAGATGTAGGCAACTTTTCCTCTTCATGGACCTGAGCCGCCCCTTCAACTGTGTCATCTGAAGGACTATCATCGTGATCTCCAATTTCTTCTACTTCATCGTCTTGATTGTCATTGGACTCACCAACCTGACGACTTATTTTTAGGCTTGTATCATAAGCATATTTATTTTTCGGAGATGAAGGATTCTCATCAGCTGTCGAAACATCCCGTTTCTGAGAGCACAGCTTATCCAAAAACCTTATACCGAGTATCTGACCAGAAGACATCATTAAATTCACATCCTCCTTCTTGACAGCAATTTTTGATGTATACATATAGTTAAGAACTTCCTCGAATATATCAGACCGCAGAAAATCAATTTCTATGACGGATGAACTGTCAACTTCTAGTTTCTTGAAAAGTTTCTTAAAGTATGTACTGCAGGCAGCAAGTACACACCTGTGTGCCCTGAACTTCACATCTTCAACAACAATGGCGATATCACAAAATTCACCTTCTAGTCGTTGCTCATTCAGCGTCTTTAAAAATACAGTCTTATGATCATCATCATTATATTTTAGTGTTTCAGACATGCTTATAAAAAAATCCTAAAAAAAAGGAGAAAAAGAAATTTGAAAAAATACTCAACATGTATACTTTTCTAAATCTAGTAGCCATTTTATGCCAACATTCACAGTTTCTCAGAAATGTAAGTGGTTTATTGCTATTTATATTCCGATAACTATAAGCTAAAAAACAGCCAAACCCACTGATTTCAGCAGATGTTGAGGAAAGAAGGATCGGACATGCTGGACTTCAGCATGCAAAACAAGAAACAGCAAGGGCTGGCACACAAAAGGATATATATCAAAAGAGTGCAAGAAATTTACCCTTTCAAGACCCTTAACCCTTTTCTATATTTCCGTTCACAGGGTGCTTGGCAGTGGCTTATTATCCTCTATTATTCTCTACTAAGAATACATGCACGCTCGGTGTAACCATACACCGTGAGCTGTGAGGGGGTCAGTCATTTAGCTATTCCTCCTAATCCCACCATAGGATGAAGGTATTCTCATGAAAGAGGGTAATATGCACCAGCTAAACATCTCTTATAATGACTTATCTCCTGTGACAACAAAGAATCAGGCAAGCTGAAATCCAACATGCTGTTCCTTTTTCCCTTCAACATCTGCCAGGGGGAAGTCGAGATGCCCTCATACATATTAGATGATCAACTTGTCCTGTGAAAATCAGCGGGCTAGGCCAAGATTCATCTAATGGTGTTTGGCCAGCTTTAACCGCTTAAGGACCAGGCTCATTTTCTGCTAATCTGACCAGTGTCACTTTATGTGTGAATAACTTTAAAATCGCTTTTACTTATCCAGGCCATTCTGAGATAGTTTTTTCGTCACATATTGTACTTCATGACACTGGTAAAATGGAGTAAAAAAAAAATTCATTTTTATTTTGAAAAAACAAATTTACCAAAAATTGGGAAAAATTAGCAAATTGCCAAGTTTCAATTTCTCTACTTCTATAATACATAGTAACACCTCCAAAAATAGTTATTACTTTACATTCCCCATATGTCTACTTCATGTTTGGATCATTTTGGGATTCCCATTTAATTTTCTGGGGACGTTACAAGGCTTAGACGTTTAGAAGCAAATCTTGAAATTTTTCAAAACCCACTTTTTAAGGACCAGGTCAGGTCTGAAGTCACTTTGTGAGGCTTAGGACTCATGCACACGACCGTGCTGTTTTATTTGCGGTCCGCAAACCGCGGATCCACAAAAAACGGAAGCCGCCCATGTGCCTACCACAATTTGCGGAACGGAACGGAACGGGTGGCCCATTGTAGACATGCCTATTCTTGTCCGCAAAACGGACAAGAATAGGACATGCTATATTTTTTGGCGGGGCCTCGGAACAGAGGAACGGATGCGGACAGCACACGGAGTGCTGTCTGCATCTTTTGCGACCCCATTAAGGTGAATGGGTACACACCCAAGCCGCAAAAACGGCTCAGATGCGGAACCAAAAAACGGTCGTGGATCTGGCGGTGAGGGGCTGGAACAAGGGGATACTAGTATAAAAGTTATCTACGTACAGGTGGTAACCCTTATCTAGCAGTGGGTGCATAAGGTCCCACACAAGTTTCCCGCTAACACCCAGAATGGGGGGACATGCTGGGGGTTCAATACGGGAATCTCGCCCCTCGTACACACAAAACTTGTAAGTGTACCCTGCAGTACTCTCACAAAGTTTGTACAGCTTCATGCCATACCTCGCCCGCTTAGAGGGAACATACTGGTGGAAAATGAGTCTCCTCTTGAAAGCAATGAGAGACTCCTCAACAGCAACCTCCCTTCCAGGTACATAGGCCTCCAAAAATGTGGCCCTGAAGTGGTCGATGACTGGCCCTGATTTTGTACAGGCGGTCATAGGCAGGATCACCTCGGGGCAGGGGTGATCCTGACAAATGCGGTCATCGGGAGCAGGCAGTTCCGAGAACAGCCCGATGAAGGCCCCGGGTGGCTGTTCTCGGAACTGCCTGCTCCCGGTGACCGCATTTGTTTCAGACCGGCTCGCGGCGCAGGCACGGGTAAGGACTTACCTGTGCCTCGCCGGATTTGTGATTGAAGATGGCAGCCCGCATGTGTTCGCGGGAGAACACGGCAAACTGGCCATCACTCAATCCAGTACTGCCTGTTTTTTTTTGACTAGGCCCATGTGCAGCACGAGGCCCCAAAACTTCCTCAACTCGGCTGCACTGACCGGAGTCCAGCCACTGGACCTAGCCAAAATGAAGCCCGGGTGTTGAGCAATAAACTGTTGGGCGAACAAGTTCGTTTGCTCCACCATCAGATTCAGAAAGTGGTCACTGAAAAAAAAACTAAAAAAGTCATATTCAGTGAAGCCCATTGTGGGAATCTGGATTCCTGGATGGCCAACAAAGTCAGGAATCACGGGCTCAAAATCCTTTGGGGTACACCAGACAAATTCACCGGTAGAGGGCTCAGGTGGACTTATCTGGTGGTCCGGAAAACTAGTATGAGCCCCAGGGCGGTTCATACTAGTGTGGGCCACAGGGTCCCTGGTATGGGGGTCCCCTTGCTCCGCCTGGTGGCGTCTCCGCCGCCTTGGGGGCTCATCATCATCACTAGATGATGAGGAGGACGCAGATGACAAGAGGAAAGTGGGGTCATTCTCGTCCTCACTGGGGCTCTCGGAGTCGGAAGCAAGCAGGGCGTATGCCTCCTCGGCCGAGAACGTCTGGCGGGCCATAGGGGAGTGTGTGTGTGTAAAACTTTATTTAGTGTGCGTGTGTGTGGGGGGACGGGTGTTCACGTTCACTACCCTAACAGAAAAAATAAATAAAAATAAATAAAAATAAATGAAAGCCTCAAAAATGTGAAAAAGAAACAAGATTCAAACTCAGTGGTCGAAGCTGATCAGTGGTGGGGTGGGCGATGCACTAACAGTGGCCGGACGCTAAGAGTGCCGGCCACAGTCAGCACACGCACACACAAAAAAAACACTTGCGCCCCAAAAACTGTGTGTGTGTGGGGGGGGGGGGGGGGGGGGTCGGACAGCTGAGTGTGCTGTGGACTAGGCCTGCACAATATATCGCCAAAGCAATCGCAATTAATCGCCATATCGCAATCGCCAATTGGCCGACCCAAAAATGCTGCAATTATATTACCACATTCTTCGCTTTATAAGACAAACTTTTTCCACCCCAAAAGTAGGGGGAAAATGGCAGTGCGCCTTATAAAGCGATGGTTGACTTTTTACGTGGTTGACACGGATGTATCGCCGGCCGCTATGCTGCACATCGCGGCGGGCGATACATCAGTTACAGTATGGGGAGGGAGGAGGGGCTGGAGGCAAGTCGTTATTTTAATGAACAAATGTTCTTTTATTTATTCTATTTTTATTAATCTGTTCTGTGCAGTGCTATTAAGAAAATGGCAAGTTTTGTATTTTGTACTTTTGCAGTAATGCAAATATGTTATTTAATTTAGTAAAATATGTTTGATTTTGAAAAACACTGTGCATTTCAGTTCTTGAGTTAAGCATAACTACATTTCTGCATTATCAGTAATTTGTGTGTGCTTTTGCCTTGAAAATCCAAGCAAATAGACCTCTAGCACAATTCCCTTAAAATATCGCATCGCATACCGTTATCACAATTTTTAGGGCCCTAATCGCAATCGAACAAAATTCCCATATCGTGCAACCCTACTGTGGACAGACACCCGATCAGGGCAAAGCCGAAAATAATTTTTTTTTTTCCCTAAAGTCTCCCTGCCTAACCTAATCTTTCCCTAAAGCCTGTCCCTGTGAATTTTGGTGGCTCACGTGGGGGTGATGGGGTGCTGGGCTCACTGATGGACGACGGGCTCCTCTCTCCACGGAAGCAGTGTTGAGGAGGAGAGCAGAGCTGGGGGAAGTTAACCCCTGCCCGCCCGTCCAGCCAATAGGAAGCGATCCTGAGAGGTGATGTCACCGCCACCTCTCAGGATCTAAGGATGGTTAAGTATTATCACACCATCACATAGTCTTAGAGCCAAAGTTTTTTCAGTTTTTGGGCGATTATCTTGGGTAGGGTATGATTTTTGCAGGATGAGATGACGGTTTGATTGGCTCTAATTTTGGGTGCGTATGACTTTTTGTTTGCTTGCTATTACACTTTATTTTTTTATTTGTATTTTTTTTACAGTATTCATCTGAGGGGTTAGGTCATGTGATTTTTTTTTAGAGCAGGTTATTACGGACGCGGCGATACCCAATATGTATAAAAAAAAATTATTTATGTAAGTTTTACACAAGGATTTCATTTTTGAAACAAAAAAATAATAATGTTTTAATCTCTCCATATTCTGAGAGCCATATTTTTTTTCAGTTTTTGGGCGATTATCTTAAGTAGGGGCTAATTTTTTGCGGGATGAGGTGACGGTTAGATTGGTACTATTTTGGTGGGCATACGTCTTTTAGATCGCTTGCTGTTGTACTTTTTGCGATGTAAGGTGACAAAAAAATTGTTCATTTAGCACAGTTTTTATTTTTTACGGTGTTCATCTGAGGGGTTGGGTCATGTGATATGTTTATAGAGCCGGTTGTTACGGACGCGGCGATACCTAATATAAATTTTTTCCCCCCAATTTTTACTTTATTTGGGGAAAATGCCGTTTTTGTTTATTTTTACTTGAAACGTAAAAAAATTTTGGGGGTGGGGGGGAAGTAATTTTTTCAACTTTTTTTTTTGTCCCACTTTGGGACTTCAACTTTTGGGGGTCTAATCCCCTTTACAATGCATTCCAATACTTCTGTATTGGAATGCATTAGCTGTATGAGTAATACAGTGTGTATTACTCATACAGATTCCAGCCTGTGAGATCCAGGGGGCTGGATCTCACAGGCTTGTCCCCAGAAGGCAGCGCAGATGTCTAAGGAAGGCATCGTGCTGCCTTCCATGCCATCAGGTCCCCCCTACAGCTGCACGGGGACCCGATGGCACCGCCGCAACATGTAAAAGACACAAACTGCAGGAAGGGGGGGGGGGGCAGGTCATGCATTGTCCCCGGGTGCCTGCTCAATGATTTGAGCAGGCACCTTGTTCCGATCACCGCCCGCCGGTGATTGGAACTACACATGACGTACCGGTACGTCATGTATCCTTAAGTACCGGGACATCATGCCGTACCGATACGTCATGTGTCTGGAACAGGTTAAAGAGGATCTCTCCTGACATGCCTGTTTTAATAGTTTCATGCATTCCCCTGTGATAACAATTCTGGAACATCTATTCTTATGACTCTATGATGTGTCTTTCCTTTATTATTTCTACTAGAAGTTATGAATGAATTGCTATCAGTCTGCATTAAGGGTACAGATGGGTGTTAACCAGTTGGGCGGGTGTCCCTGCATGGTCTGAGACTGGAAGCACTGACTGGATAAAGGGAGACTGTGCAGGGACGCACCTCCAACTGGTTAACACCCCTCTGCACCCTTACTGCAGACTGCCAGCTTTCAAACCCATGTATCGACAGCTAAAGCAGACCTCCACCCCCTTCCAACCCAAGCAGGACTTGGGGAAAACTGTTAGGCAGTTAAAGCCCAGTATGGTGGCCTACCGCTCTATTCATTTTCTATGGGACTGCCGAAGATGGCCTAGAACAGCGCTTGGCTATTTCCAGCGATCCTATAGAGAATGAATGGAGTGGCAGGGCGCATGTCTGACCTGCCGCTTCATCAGATCGGGGGAACGAGATCCCGCTCTTGGGATTTGTGGGGGTCCCAACAATCAGATCCCCATCGATCAGTTAGCTATCCTCTATCCTGTGTATAGCTGATAACTTTTTTGATCAAATAAGTGAATTTTTTCCTCAAATCACGTCAGGGAATTTTACAACCTCTCCACGTTTCTTTATTTAATTTTTTTTTACAATACAGTTATTTTCTTAAACAGAACTCATACCATGAACAAAGAAGAAGGTGTCCTTCCTGGAGGCTGGCAATTCAAAGTATAAAGTAACCTATAAAGAGAAAGTGTAGTTAGTGATGATTTATATAAATATGATAAGGTATAAATGCAAGACTGGTAGTTAAACGACTCTTCTAATTTTAGGTTAATAAAGCTTAAAGGGGTTCTGACGCTTTTTCTTACTGATCATCTATCCTCTGGTTAGTTCATCAGGACCCCCACCGATAAGCTGTTTGAGAAGACAGCGGCACGGGCAGTAGCGCTGCGGCCTTCTCGTTGTTTAGCATAGGCCCAGTGATGTCATGAGTAGTATCACTGGCCTGGGTGCGGCTAATCCCCATTGAAGTGAACGGGGCTTAGCTGTTCTTAGGCCGGAGATACTAGTCGTGATGTCACTGGCCTGCAGGAAACAGCAAGAAAGCCGCGGCACTACTGCCAGTGCTGCTGCCTTCTCAAACAGCTCAGATGCTGATGGTCTATCCAGAGGATAGATCATCAGTAAGAAAAAGCGGTACAACCCTGTTAACCCCTGATTTTGCTAATCTGACATGTGTCACTTTATTTGGTGATAATGTTGAAATGCTTTTACCTTGACATAGGGGTGGGCGATATAGGAGATATGCGATATAAATTTGTGCCACGATATGGATTTTGTGCATATCGCCGAACCGCGATATGAAAACGGAGCGGTAGTGAATGATCGCGCTCTCGGCGCGCACCATGTTCTCCTGAGCCGGCACAGTGGAGAAGGAGGGAGTCCCTCCCTCCCTACTGTGCACAGCTGCCGCTGGCCACCAGTGAGAACAGAGTAGGATGAGGAGGGGAGGGACTGTGGCCACTGCGCCACCAATGAATGCCTGAATACCAACGTAGCGTTCATGTTCCGGCCATATCCCGGCCCCTATGACTGCACGCTGCGATCCGCCGCAATTAACCCCTCAGTTGAGGGGTTAATCTCGTGGATCACAGCGTCCTGTCAGAGGTCGGGAATGTTCTGCAGTCTCTGCATTGGTGGCAGTGGGCAGATCCGCTCGGAGTCCCAGCAGTGTAGTGCTGGAGCTCCGATCGGTTACCATGGCAGCCAGGACGCTACAGAAGTCCTGGCTGCCATGGTAAGTTAGTGAGCAGCATTATACTCACGTGCGCCGTGGCCGCCGGTCGCTCCTTCTTCTGTCTGTGCGGCGCATTGCTAATGCTTATGTAAAGTAAGAAAACCACTAATCAGTGAGGCAAACAAGAAAAAAAGGCTTCAATTTGCTATGGAGCATAAAGATTGGACTCTGGAGCAATGGAGTGATGGGCGCATCAGGGTAAGAAGAGAGGCAGATGAAGTGTTGCACCCATCATGCCTAGTGCCTACTGTACAAGCCTGTGGGGGCAGTGTTATGATCTGGGGTTGCTGCAGTTGGTCAGGTCTAGGTTCAGCAACAGTATGTGCTCAGCTGACTACTTGAACATACTCAATGACCAGGTTATTCAATCAATGGTTTTTTTCTTCCCTGATGACACGGACATATTTCAAGATTACAATGCCAGGATTCATCGGGCTCAAATTGTGAAAGAGTGATTCAGGGAGCATGAAACATCATTTTCACACATGGATTGGCCACCACAGTGTCCAGACCTTAACCCCACTGAGAATCTTTGGGATGTGCTGGAGAAGGCTTTGTGCAGCAGTCACTCTACCATCATCAATGCAAGATCTTGGTTAAAAAATTAATGCATCACTGGATGGAAATAAATCTTGTGACATTGCAGAAGCTTATCGAAACAATGCCACAGTGAATGCGTGCCGTAATCAAAGCTAAAGGCGGTCCAACAAAATATTTTTGTTGGGGATGAACAGTGTAAGTATTTGATACACTGGCAATTTAGCAAGTTTCCCCACCTACAAAAAATGGAGAGGTTTCTCATTTTTATCGCAAGTACACTTCAACTGTGAGAGACAGAATTTAAAAATAAATCCAGAAAATCACTTTGTATGATTTTTAAATAATTAATTTGCATTTTATTGCATGAAATAAGTATTTGATACAACAGAAAAACTGAATTTAATGTTTGGTACAGAAACCTTACCTTTACAATTACAGAGGTCAGATGTTTCCTTTATTTTTTGACTAAGTTTGTACACACTGCAGCAAAGATTTTCGATTGGGTTCAGGTCTGGAGACTGGCTAGCCCACTCCAGGACCTTAAAATGCTTCTTACGCAGCCACTCCTTAGTTGCCCTGGCTGTGTGCTTTGGGTCATTATCATGCTGGAAGACCCAGCCCCAACCCATCTTAACCCCTTAAGGACACATGACGTATCGGTACGGCATGTTTCCCGAGTCCTTAAGGACACATGACGTACCGGTACGTCATGTGTTGTTCCGATCACTGCCGTGCGGCCGGCTGTGATCGGAACAAGGTGCCTGCTCAAATCATTGAGCAGGCACCTCGGCTAAATGCGCGGGGGGGTCCCGTGACCCCCCCATGTCCGCGATCGCAACAAACCGCAGGTCAATTCAGACCTGCGGTTTGTTGCGCTTTCTGCAGTTTCTGATCGCTGCGGTCCCTGACCGCGGCGATCAGAAACTTTAGTGTGGCGAAAATATATATTTGTCACCCCCCCTGCACCTCTGAATGATTTTAGCCCGGTGGGAGGTGCAGGGGGGGTGTTGCGGGCGGTGGGGGCGGTGCGGGAGGCGGGCGGTGCGGCAGGCGGGATCGCGATCCCCCGCCCGCCTCCTATTGCGTAATCGTTGGTGTACAGTGGGTATACCAGGGTGCCAGCACATTGCTGGCACCCTGGTATAAACGGCTGACATCGGTGATGCGATGTCAGCCGTTTAACCCTTTCCATACAGCGGTCCGTACGGACCGCTGTATGGAAAAAGTTAACAGTAAGAGGGAGCTCCCTCCCTCTCCGATCGGGGGGCTGCAGTGCCTTTGCAGCCCCCCGATGGAGAGGGAGAGAGCCCCCAGACAGCCCCCCCCAGAGCCCCGTCCTTACCCTTCCCCGTCTGCGCAGTTCTGACCATAACTGAGCAGACGGGGAAGGTTCCCATGGCAACAGGACGCCTCTCAGGCGTCCTGCTGTCCATGGTGCTGAACAGATCTGTGCTGAAAGCATAGATCTGTTCAGTGTAAGTAAAATATAGTACAGTGCAATATATATTGTACTGTACTGTATTATACAGACATCAGACCCACTGGATCTTCAAGAACCAAGTGGGTCTGGGTCAAAAAAAAAAGTGAAAAAAAGGTAAAAATCAAAAAACACATTTATCACTGATTAAAAATTAAAAAAATAAAATTCCCTACACATGTTTGGTATCGCCGCGTCCGTAACGACCTGATCTATAAAACGGTCATGTTACTTTACCCGAACGGTGAACGCCATAAAAATAAAAAATAAAAAACTATGATGAAATTGAAATTTTGTCCCCCTTACTTCCCAAAAAAAGGTAATAAAAGTGATCAAAAAAGTCGCATGTACGCCAAAATTGTAACAATCAAACCGTCATCTCATCCCGCAAAAAATGAGACCCTACTTAAGATAATCGTCCAAAAACTGAAAAAACTATGGCTCTTAGACTATGGAAACACTAAAACATCATTTTTTTTGTTTCAAAAATGAAATCATTGTGTAAAACTTACATAAATAAAAAAAAAGTATACATATTAGGTATCGCCGCGTCCGTATCGACCGGCTCTATAAAAATATCACATGACCTAACCCCTCAGGTGACCACCGTAAAAAAATAAAAATAAAAACGGTGTAAAAAAAGCCATTTTTTGTCATCTTACGTCACAAAAAGTGTAATAGCAAGCGATCAAAAAGTCATATGCACCCCAAAATAGTGCCAATCAAACCGTCATCTCATCCCGCAAAAAATGAGACCCTACTTAAGATAATCACCCAAAAACTGAAAAAACAATGGCTCTTAGACTATGGAGACACTAAAACATTTTTTTTGTTTTAAAAATGAAATCATTGTGTAAAACGTACATAAATAAAAAAAATTGTATACATATTAGGTATCGCCGCGTCCGTGACAACCTGCTCTATAAAATTACCACATGATCTAACCTGTCAGATGAATGTTGTAAATAAAAAAATAAAAAACGCTGCCAAAAAAGCTATTTCTTGTTACCTTGCCGCACAAAAAGTGTAATATAGAGCAACCAAAAATCATATGTACCCTAAACTAGTACCAACAAAACTGCCACCCTATCCCGTCGTTTCTAAAATGGGGTCACTTTTTTGGAGTTTCTACTCTAGGGGTGCATCAGGGGGGCTTCAAATGGGACATGGTGTAAAAAAAAACAGTCCAGCAAAACCTGCCTTCCAAAAACCGTATGGCATTCCTTTCCTTCTGCGCCCTGCCGTGTGCCCGTACAGCGGTTTACGACCACATATGGGGTGTTTCTGTAAACTACAGAATCAGGGCCATAAATAATGAGTTTTGTTTGGCTGTTAACCCTTGCTTTGTAACTGGAAAAAAAAAATTAAAATGGAAAATCTGCCAAAAAAGTGAAATTTTGAAATTGTATCTCTATTTTCCATTAAATCTTGTGCAACACCTAAAGGGTTAACAAAGTTTGTAAAATCCGTTTTGAATACCTTGAGGGGTGTAGTTTCTTAGATGGGGTCACTTTTATGGAGTTTATAATCTGGGGGTGCATCAGGGGGGCTTCAAATGGGACTTGGTGTCAAAAAACCGGTCCATAATAATCAGCCCTCCAAAAAACAAACGGCGCACCTTTCCCTCTACGCCCCGCTGTGTGGCCGTACAGTAGTTTACGGCCACATATGGGGTGTTTCTGTAAACAGCAGAGTCAGGGCAATAAAGATACAGTCTTGTTTGGCTGTTAACCCTTGCTTTGTTAGTGGAAAAAATGGGTTAAAATGGAAAATTAGGCAAAAAAATGAAATTCTCAAATTTCATCGCCATTTGCCAATAACTCTTGTGCAACACCTAAAGGGTTAACGACGTATGTAAAATCAGTTTTGAATACCTTGAGGGGTGTAGTTTCTTAGATGGGGTCACTTTTAGGGAGTTTCTCCTCTAGGGGTGCATCAGGGGGCTTCAAATGGGACATGGTGTAAATAAACCAGTCCATAAAAATCAGCCTTCCAAAAACCAAACGGTGCACCTTTCACTCTACGCCCCGCTGTGTGGCCGTACAGTAGTTTACGGCCACATATTGGGTGTTTCTGTAAACGGCAGAGTCAGGGCAATAAAGATACCGTCTTGTTTGGCTGTTAACCCTTGCTTTGTTAGTGGAAAAAATGGGTTAAAATGAAAAATTAGACAAAAAAATAAAATTCTCAAATTTCCTCCCCATTTGCCAATAACTCTTGTGCAACACCTAAAGGGTTAACAACGTATTCAAAATCAGTTTTGAATACCTTGAGGGGTGTAGTTTCTTAGATGGGGTCCTTTTTGGGTGGTTTCTATTATGTAAGCCTCGCAAAGTGACTTGAGACCTGAACTGGTCCCTAAAAATTTAGTTTTTGTAAATTTCTGAAAAATTTCAAGATTTGCTTCTAAACTTCTAAGCCTTATAACATCCCCAAAAAATAAAATATCATTCCCAAAATAATTCAAACATGAAGTAGACATATGGGGAATGTAAAGTCATCCAAATTTTTGGGGGTATTACTATGTATTACAGAAGTAGAGAAACTGGAACTTTGAAATTTGCTAATTTTTCCAAATTTTTGTTAAATTTGGTATTTTTTGGTGCAAAAAAAATAATTTTTTTGACTTCATTTTACCAGTGTCATGAAGTACAATATGTGACGAAAAAACAATCTCAGAATGGCCTGGATAAGTCAAAGCGTTTTAAAGTTATCAGCACTTAAAGTGACTCTGGTCAGATTTGCAAAAAATGGCCTGGTCCTTAAGGTGAAATAGGGCTGTGTCCTTAAGGGGTTAAATGCTCTTACTGAGGGAAGGAGGTTGTTGGCCAAAATCTCGAGATACATGGCCCCATCCATCCTCCCTTCAATACGGTGCAGTCGTCCTGTTCCCTTTGCAGAAAAGCACCCCCAAAGATCTTTACACCCCATGCTTCACGGTTGGGACGGTGTTCTTGGGGTTGTACTCATCCTTCTTCCTTCAAAACAGTGAGTGGAGTTGATACCAAAATGTTATATTTTGGTCTCATCTGACCACATTAACTTCTCCCAAGCCTCCTCTGGATCATCCAGATGGTCACTGGCGAACTTCAAAACGGGACCTTGTGTGCCCTGTAGGATTTTAATCCATGACTGCATTGTGTGTTACTAACGGTAATCTTTGAGACTGTTATTCAAACAGGTGCAAATAATACAGGTAATGAGTGCAGAGTAGGAGGGCTTCTTAAAGAAAAAACTAAAAGGTCTGCGAGAGCCAGAATTCTTGCTGGTTGGTAAGTGATAAAAAAAATATTTTATGCAATAAAGTGCAAATGAATTATTTAACAATCATACAATGTGATTTTATGGATTTTTTTTATTCTGTGTCTCATAGGTAATTACAGACCTCTCTATTCTTTGTAGGTGGGAAAAGTTGCAAAATGGTTAGTGTATATAACAGATATATATATATATAAAATTTACTGAAAGTTTTGAAAAATTCTCATTTTTCTACGTTTGAATTTCTCTGTTTATAGCCTGTCGATGACCAGTGCCGTACATGTAAAAGTAAAACGTTAACAAAACACCTATATAAAATAGCTATTTTTGTAATCATACGGATCAGCAGAATAAAGATAACTTCATTTTATCCGTACAGTCTACACTTCAATGACAAAACCCAAAAAGCTATGGCAGAAGTGCTGCCTTTTCTTCATCCTGCTTTCCAAAAAGAGAAATAAAAGGTTGTACATACCCCAAAATAGAACCAATGATGATGGCAACTCAGCCTGCAAAAAACATAAGCCCTCAAACAGCTCCATCAAGAGAAAACTAAAAGGTATGGCTCTCACAAAATGGCTGTACTGGTACCCCAGAGGCTGTTCAAATAGTAACATGGTGCTTAGAAATCCATCAGAATCTGCGAAAGCCAAAAGGTGGTGTTTACCTTCTGAACCCTGCAGCGTACCTAAACAGCATATGCCATATCTGTGGAAAACGTAAAATTTTATTTTCACACCATCCACTGCTCATTAATTTGTACAAAATACCTGTGATGCCATTTTAGGGGTGTAGTTTCCAAAATGGAGTCACTTATTAGCGGCTTTGACGGTATGGGTACCTCAGGGGGCTCTGCAAATGCGATGTAGCCTCCGAAAACCATTCCAGAAAAATCAGTGCACCAAAACCAAATGGCACTCCTTCCCTTCTGAGCCCTACCATGTGCTTATGTCCACATTTATGGCAATGCTATACTCAGTAGAACCTATCAATCTAAGTAGTGTGGTACCATATATGTGGAAAACTTGCAATTGTCACTTTCACCATCCACTGCATATTAAGTCTGAAAAATACCTGTGGCGTCAAAATGCTCACTCCACTCCTTAATACCTTGATGAACAAAGTTTTCAAAATGGGGTAACTTCTCAGGGGTTCTATTTGTTATTTCACCTCTACAGTTATCAACAAAAGTGGTGTACACTGTGCCTCAAATGTGCATGGTGCTCTTTTACCCCTGAGCCTTCTAATACGCTCAAACAAAAGAATAGGTTCACATGGTGGGTGTTTCTAAAACCACAAAATACAGCATACTAATAAGAGGGATGGCTTTTCACACTGGCACACAATGGGCACAACATATTGTGCACTGAAATGGCATATCTGTGGAAAAAGTTGCAATTTTTTTTACTTTGCACCTTCTGCTGTGCATGTTTGCAAGACGCATTAGCTGCCAACATGAAATACAATATATCACAGCAATCTCAGAATTAGTTGGATAACTAAAACCATTCCAAAAGGTGAAAACTGGCTGTGTCCTGAATGGGTTAAGAAAAATAGTGCTACCTTATAAAATATTCATTCCCCATATGTCTACATTAGGTTGGCATCATTTTGCAATAAGGTGATAAAATTCCAGGGTACATAAAAGATAAAATCAATAACCCATGGATGTTTGGCACGCTTTCAAGCAATCCTTCATAAGGGTTATCTAAGGCTGGAAATGCCTCCCCTACTGCTTGGGCTCCCCGCACGGCCGCCGCTGCTTCTCCCCATGTGCAGATAAAAACATTCAGCCAATGGGGGAAGCAGCAGCCGTGCGGAGACCAAGAGTGACGCGGGGGCCCAGGCAGCAGGGTAGGCATTTCCACCTCGGATAACCCCTTTAAGCACAGGCCAGGTTTCACAGTGATAAATGGTGTCCTTTAATTTCCACCTTTTGGAACACCCTTGGCATATTTTTTGGGTCCTTCCTTTCTTTGCTGTTTGAGAGACTTTACCAGGGAAATGTTACCCTGGTACATACGGGAAGCACAACTTCTAAAAGTACTGGGACCCTGCCTGGTTTCCAAAAATTAGGGCCTTGGCAGATTGAAGTAACAGTCAAGCATTATACAGTGCCATCTGTACAATGTGCATGGCCAGCTTTTGCTACCACACCATCATTTTCCGCATGGCACTGTAAGGCATCAGAACGTGATCATGCTTTTACTGTAGTCCAAAATTCAGTCTAGCTTGTGGGTAGTGGTACCTCGTACAGGGGAGCTGCTGTTACTCTGAATTGTGGTCAGTACAAGGACATCCTGTTGTGACTGAGGAAAGCCCTGCTGTCGCTGAGTGGTTGCCCAAGCAGAGGCCTCTCTGATTTTTTGCATACTGTGCCACAAGCTACAGTACCTTTGAGGCTTAAACAGTGTAGGACAAGTTTACACTTCAGTTATTTGGTTGGCTATTTCCATCAGTTATTTTGAGCCAAAACCAGTAATGAAGCCTACACAGAGATCAGGTGTTATTTAAAGATCTGCATCTGTTCTGTGTTTTTGACTCGCACCTGGTTTTGGCTCCCAATAACTGACCAAATTGAAGTGTAAACTTGGCCTTCGGCCTGTTTCACACTGGTGTTAATGGTTCCAGCAGGCTGTTCGTAAGTACTGGGTGCAGCCGTGCGCTGACAGAACTCGGTCCGTCCCATTTCACGTTAATGCGTGCAGGCTGGTCCCCTGCCGGAACCATTAATGTCAATGTGAAACAGGTCACTTCAGGTAAGTCTTGTAAGAAGGTACAAGGAATCATTGTGGATAGTAGGTATGTGTCACCAAGGTTTCTGGCCTCGGTGGAGTAAGAAACGGTTTTTATGTGTCAGCAGCAGTTGCTGTTTGACACCTTAATACTTATGTATGGCTATATAGCTGATCCTAGGACAGCTCTTTCTGGGAGTAGTCAAAGTGCTGGGTGGGTGACTACTCCCCATCTTCCAGGCCGGGTTTTGCCAGGCCTAAAAACCAGCCAGCACTGCCGGATGAGTCTGAGAGTGGAGCTCAGGAGGTGTGTGTGCTGGGATTTGACGCTTGTGCCGTGCTGGAGGGCTGAGACCCATCTGTAAGGGAAACGGGCCCCCTAAAAGCCTGCTATGGACTTCTGGAGGCAGAACTGCCAACAAGGTGATTTATGCTATGTGGACTTTCCAATGTGTGTGAACTAACACCAAGACTGCAAAGCAACGTTTTGTTTTTGCTTTATGTGTAAATAAACACAGAAGTTTGATTTAAGAACTGGTAATTTGCCTCTGTACTGCGTCCGCACACCCTGTCTACCAGAGCGAATCCCCACAGTCTCCATCCATAGGTGCTCTATTTAAAGACTTTGTCAGGGCTTTTTAATATTAATGACTAGGTCATCAATATCAGATCGATGGGGGTCCACCACCCGGCACCCCTGCCGATCAGCTGCATGGGGAGACAGAGCGCACGTGCAGTCTCTCTTCTCGGGCGCTGCTGCAGTCCCATAGAGGATATCCTGGGGATGGGTCATAAATATTAAAAAGCCTGGACAACCCCTTTACGCTGGGTTCACACCTGAGCGTTCGCGATGGAGCGCTCTGTATACGGGATTGTACGGGCGTTTGCAATCGCGCATACAGAGACAAGCGAACGCCCATTGTCGCGCGTTCCCGAAAGTCTATGTACGGGAACGCGCGACAAGACGCCCCAAAGAAACTTATGTACTTCTTGGGGCGTCGGGCGTTTGACAGCGCGATCATACGTGAACCCAGTCTTAAGGAGACCCAGCACAGCACCTAAGCTGTTGTAATAGTAATCCGCATATAGATGGTAACCCTGATCCAGCTGTGGATGCATTATTTTCCCACTAACTCATAGGACGAGGGGCATTCTGGGGGTTGTCCCTTCCTTCGTAAAACCAGAATCTGTAAATGTACTCTGTCACACCTTGCACATTTTAATGCCATACCTTGCCCTTTTGCCACCACTAAAAATTACAAAAGGATTTAAAAAAATAAAAATAAATAAAACGCCCATGGAGTCAACGTGGATTACTGAGCTGCCCACAAACTCATGAGTTTGAGTCCGATAATCCTCAGGGGGTGTTGTCTACATGGGCTCAATATAGGGGCGCCTTCATTACTGGATGATGAGGAGGAGGAAAAGAACAAGAGGAATGTGCCATCCTCTTCTCCCTTGCTGGCCGTATCAGAGGCAATGACGGCGTATGCTTCCTTAGTTGAATGCCGTCTTTGGGATGATTGGGCCATTTGTATTGGTTTGTGTGATTCAACATGTGCAAAGTGTGTATTAATTTTGTTTATTCACAGGGTTGCGTATGTAGTGATTTTACACATGAAGGGGCTGTAATAAATTTCAAGAAAAATTTTAAAGAAAAAAAGATAATTTAGTAACAAAAAAAAAGTAACAGCAACAGTAAGAAAACAAAACTTCTGCTCTGAAAACTGGTTGTCACTAATTGGTGCTCAGCGGTTGCAGGAAGCAAGCAAGCATATGTGAATTTGACAGATCTGCAAAAAATGCTAGTGTGAAAGTAGCCCAATTGCCACACATACTAAGGTGCAGTTCACACAGGGTCTTTTGCCGACAGAATTTGGTGCAGATGCCGTGCCAAATAGACGCCAGTGGCAGCTCTTAATATGTCTCCCAATGGAGGCCAAGGTTTATAGCTGCGACCACTGCAATAAAAGTCGCATCCTTTATTGGCAGTAAAGTTGTTGCGATACCAAATTTGTTATTTGATTTCGATACCACGCGAAAAAATAAACCAAAAAAGCCACGTGCATTCCGCATTTATGTTTATTTATTGTTTATATATTTTATATGTAAAATTGGGAAAGGGGGTGAGTTATACTTAATATTTTTTTTTTTACTTTTTATTTAATAACTATTTCCCCCCTTAGGGGATAGAACCTGGGATTTTTTCATCCCCCATCAGGGTGAATAGGATCTTACACTCTCTCTGCTGCTCTGTGCACACAGCAGCAGGGAGATTACCATGGCAGCCTGGGCTTCAGTAGTGTCCTGGCTGCCATGGTAACAAATCAAAGCCCCAGGATTACACTGCTGGGGCTCCGATCAGAAGCTGCCACTGCCACCAATGAGAGGAGGTAAGGGGACTCTGTGGCCACTGCCACCAATGATTTTATTACTGGGGGGGGGGGGGGTTGAGTGGGCTGGCGCACTGCGCAACCAATGATAATTAACCTTTAATACAGGAGACGGGTACTGGCAGCAAATCAGCGGCAGTTAACTGCCGCTGATCGCAGCTCCCTGTCAGAGGCAGGGTGCTGGCTATGCCTTCCTCTTGTATTAAAAGTTAAAGACAACCTTTCGCGGGTCCAGACTTCGTTAAGTTAGCAGGCTACATAGAGCAGCGCCCAGGGATCTCCCTGCACCTACTATTATTCCTGGGAGCCGCTCCGTTCGCTTGCTGTGCCCCAGTTACCGTCTCCTGCTCCGTATGCTAATTACTACTATCGGAGCAATCAGGAGACATCAGCTTCTCTCCTGGGCGTTCCTTCTCCCTGGGAGATTGGACAGAGCTACAGCCAGGGACAAGGAACGCCCAAGAGAGAAGCCGATGTCTCCTGCTCATCGCTCAGATAGCAGTAATTAGAATCACTGAGCAGGAGACAGTAACTTGGGCACAGCGGGCGAACGGAGCAACGCCCAGGAATAATAGTAGGTGCAGGGAGATCCCTGGGCGCCGCTCTATGTAGCCTGCTAACCTAAGTCCGGACCCATGAAAGGTCGTCCTATCATTGGTGGCGCAGTGCGCCCGCCCCTCATTCCTCATTGGCAGCGCGGCACAGGGGGGAGGGAGAGACTGCTTCCTTCTCCCCTGTGCTGCTGAGGGAACATGAGCGTGCTGAGAGCGCGCTCAGGTTCTGTGATACTAGACTGCGCTGCCCAGTACAGAAAAAAATTGAAATCCCGGTATCGTATTTCAATTTTTTCTATACTGGGCTGCGCAGTCTAGTATCACAGAACCTGAGCGCGCTGTATCGATTGGGTATCGAAATTTAGATACCTGCAACAACCCTAATTGGCATGGTGTTGGACACTGCTGGAACCCATGGCAGGTGTCCCATCGCTGTTTAGCTCAATCCAGGGGGGCTAAACTGCAAGCGTATCCATGTGGCATCCAAACTGAAAAACCAAGGCAGAAACTGCAGTGATTTCTGCTACGGAATACCCTTAAGGGCTCATTCAGACGGCCGTATGCTGTGCGCAAAAATGCAGATCCGATTTTTTGTGGAGAGTTCAGCATGTCCTCAAACAAAACGGATTGCATTCTGTATTTTTGCAGACCCATAGATGTCTCATTTTCACTGACAAGTATAGGACATGTTTCATTTGTTTTGCAGAGCCGTGGAATGGAAGAAAAGGGCCCCATAGAAGTAAATGGGTCAGCATCTAATCCGCAAAAAAACAGCTCAGCATTTTTGATGAGGGCCATCTGAATGAGCCCTAAGGCAAATGAGCCTGGAGGCTCGTTTCAATATCGATCTTTATAATAACTGCTAATTTCTTTCAGAATACACCGCCATATGTGGCTAGTGCTAGTCGAATAGCAGTGACCATTCAGTAACTCCTGGCATGGCTACAACTTTCAAAGTAACATAGTTTGTAAGGCCTCATGCACAGGTGGCTCAGAGGCAGACCCATTCACTTCAATGGGGCTGGAAAAGATGCGGAGAGCACACAGTGTGCTGTCCGCATCAAAAATATAATATGTCATATTCTTGTCGGTATCAGGGATAGGACTGGCCTATTGAGGGCAAAATGCGGAACACACATGGCTGGCATCTGTGTTCTGAGGATCGTAAAACATAGTATGGCTGAAAAAAGATATCCATCCATGCCCCTCGTCACAGTCCTGGGGATAAATAGATGATGGGATAGATCTCTGTACTGCCCCCTGATATATTTATACATAGTTATTAGAGCTCCCCTCAGTCGTCTACAGGAGGCCAGAGGATGGTGTTGCCAGCACTGGTGACATCAAAGTCCTGCATAACAGAAACCAGACGGATACGTTATGCTTGCCCATAGACTTGTATTATGACGGAACAAAAAGGAATCCCACTTAAAGGTTTCCGTTTTGCATTACGTTATAACAGAATCCATAACGGGATTCCTCCACTGCCCAAATGCTTACAGGGTTTCTGTCAGCAGGAAAATGGGGTTTAAGGCTACTTTCACACTTGCGGCAGGATCCACCGATTTGGATGTGACAAAGCATTTGTGAGACGGATCCGGATGCGGATCCTTCTCACAAATGCATTGCAACAACGGATCCATCTCTCCGGCACTAATACATTCCTATGGGGAAAAATGCTGTATCCGGCATTCAGGCAAGTCTTCAGTTTTTTTCGCCGGAGATAAAACCATAGAATGCTACAGTTTTATCTTTTGCCTGATCAGTCAAAACAACTGAACTGAAGACATCCTGAACGGATTACTCTCCGTTTGGAATGCATGGGGATATGCCTGATGAGTTCTTTTCCGGTATAGAGCCCTTTTGACGGAACTCAGTGCCGGAAAAGAAAACTGCTAATGTGAAAGTACACTAACCTGGCTGACCTTGGTGATGTTGTCAGCTGTACATAACTGCATTAGTGCCATCTCACTGCGTGCTGCCGTTAGGGGGGGGGGGGGGGGAACGTTGCCCCTGCTCCTAGAGGCTCCGTTCTCCCACCTCTGGACACACCTGCTGCACTAGATTGACAGGGCCAGGCAGCGTTGGTCTTCTCCTGCCGTGGAAATCTCGCACCTGCTCCGTCCCGTTTAGTATTCGGCGCAGTGAGTGAAGGACGCTTGCTGGCTGACGGCTTCACTCACTGCGCCGAATACTAAACGGGACGGCGCAGGCGCGAGATTTCCACGGCAGACATGGGTCGGCAGGAGACCAACTCTGCCTCGCCCGGTCAATCTAGTGTAGCAGGATGTGTCCAGAGGTGGGAGAACGGAGCCTCTAGGAGGTGGAGCAACGCCCCCCCCCCCCCCCCCTTCCTGCATCTAGACACTCATTTGCATATTATAAGTTATTTTTTTCTCAATAACGGCGGCACGCAGTGAGATGGCACTAATATAGTTATGTACAGCTGACATTAGTACCTCACTAAGGTCAGACAGGTTAATACCCATTTTCCTGCTGACAGAAACCCTGTAACCTGTAAAATTCGGGTTCGCTCATCCCAACTTGTGACACGCCATTGCAACACACTAAAAGGTTTGATCTGTGGGGTTCCAAGTGCTGAGACCCCACTGACTGCTAGAACGAGGCAAGAGAGGCGCTCGTAGAAAATGGTGGAGGAGAGTTATCAAACATGGCCAGTTAAAAAATAAAATAAAAAAGACCTTGCAACTACTTTTAAAAAAACTGTTGCAAGGTGCATTTTGGTTGTTTTAAAGTCACCCTCTATCCACAGGATAGCAGATTACTATTAGATCAGTGGGGGTCTTACTGCTGGGACCACCACCGATCACAAGAACAGGGGGCCCCATACCCCCTTGAAATGAACGGAGTGGCCGGTCGGGCATGTGTGCAGCTGCACCAGACAGCTGTGGATAGAGGATAACGTCCAACAACTGGAAAACCCCTTTAATAGTTAAGTCTCAATACTTTCTTCTGCAGCAAGGAGAGATGTGCTATGAGGACTTGTCTCTCCTCTGAGAGATGGGCAGGGGTCTCAGCACTTGGCCCCAAACTTTTGATAGGTCTCCATGACAGCAAAAGCTTTCCTAAAGTATAGGGACGCTGCACAGTCTGAGTAGTTGCCCGAGGGAGGCAATCAGAGCCCAGCTTTCATCCTTTAGGAGCAGAATACAAAATGAAAGCTGCGTGGGGATTGGCTGCTCTGGACCGGGCGCTCAGCAGCAGACATCCTCCTCCCCGCAGTTACTGACCGCTCTCGGCTTTATTATATAGTTTACGATAAAAGTTGCACAGTTGTCGCCAGATAATTGAGAAAACTGATGTTTATTAACATTAGGCCAGGGCCGCGCTGACGAGCGCACACAAGTCGCAGCCGCCGGCTCCGTGCACGTCAGCTGAGGTGAGCAGGCTGCAGGAACGTGAGGCGTCCTCGCACTCCAGGCCACTCTCCAGCACTGCTGCGCGCCCCTACCGACACAACAAGCACCCGCACATCCCGACACACGGCCGGGCGTCCGCCATGACAGCAGCGCATGCTCACACGAGCGGTATCCTCCGCTAGGCCAGCTCCCGTCTCTGCGCCGTTACTTTATGGCACGACTAGTAACGTAATCCAGAGAGCAGACGTGTGCGCTCGGGCAACAGCCGCTTTTATAACACGCTGCCAAACACCGAGAGCGCGCACAGCCACCTGTCCTGGGTCACACCCGCGCCCGCCGTTTGGCGCCATTACGCGGCGGGAGCGCTTACCTTGTGGCCGGCCGCGAGCCGCTCTATGACGGGGAACTACGTGAGTTGTGCACGTCTTTGTGAGGCTCCTGTGCATGCGCCGTGAGGAGAGGGCGCGCCGCGCAGGCACAGGACTGCCCAGTACCGGGGCGGGGGCGCCATTGGCGCCTCTGCCAGTGCGGGGAGCGAACGCTATTTACATCTGTACCACATTCATTCACACTGTATCAAAAAGGTGACAGCCTCTTGACGTATTTCGGCGACACCAGCTGCCAGAGGCGAGCTCACAAGACGGCGCGAGGGGGAGGAGCTCCGGCGGGGAGGTGCGCAGTAACGAGCGGGAGCGGCAGGCGCGGGCTCCCGCGGGAAGTCACGTCAGTGCAGCGCGAGCTACTCCGTGCGTGACCTGCAGACGGCAATGCTCGGCCCAGGCTTTGGAGGGGACGAGGCTGCCCTCGTGTGGTGATGGAGGAGGCAGCACCTCTACAGTCAGCGGGGCACATTTACTAAGGGCTCTTTCACACCTGCGTTCTTTTCTTCCGGCATAGAGTTCCGTCGTCGGGGCTCTATGCCGGAAGAATCCTGATCAGTTTTATCCTAATGCATTCTGAATGGAGTGAAATCCGTTCAGGATGCATCAGGATGTCTTCAGTTCCGGAACGGAACGTTTTTTGGCCGGAGAAAATACCGCAGCATGCTGCGCTTTTTGCTCCGGCCAAAAATCCTGAAGACTTGCTGCAAGGCCGGATCCGGAATTAATGCCCATTGAAAGGCATTGATCCGGATCCGGCCTTAAGCTAAACGTCGTTTTGGCGCATTGCCGGATCCGACGTTTAGCTTTTTTAGAGTGGTTACCATGGCTGCCGGGACGCTAAAGTCCTGGCAGCCATGGTAAAGTGTAGTGGGAAGTGGGGGAGCAGTATACTTACCGTCCGTGCGGCTCCCGGGGCGCTCCAGAGTGACGTCAGGGCGCCCCAAGCGCATGGATCACGTGATCGCATGGCACGTCATCCATGCCCATGGGGCGCTCTGACGTCATTCTGGAGCGCCCCGGGAGCCGCACGGACGGTAAGTATACTGCTCCCCCACTCCCCACTACTACTATGGCAACCAGGACTTTAATAGCGTCCTGGCTGCCATAGTAACACTGAAAGCATTTTGAAGACGCATCCGTCTTCAAATGCTTTCAGTACACTTGCGTTTTTCCGGATCCGGCGTGTAATTCCGGCAAGTGGAGTACACGCCGGATCCGGACAACGCAAGTGTGAAAGAGGCCTTATCCTAATGCATTCTGAATGGAGAGAAATCCGTTCAGGATGCATCAGGATGTCTTCAGTTCCGGACCGGAAAGTTTTTTGGCCGGAGAAAATACTGCAGCATGCTGCGCTTTTTGCTCCGGCCAAAAATCCTGAACACTTGCCGCAAGGCCGGATCCGGAATGAATGCCCATTGAAAGGCATTGATCCGGATCCGGCCTTAAGCTAAACGTCGTTTCGGCGCATTGCCGGATCCGACGTTTAGCTTTTTCTGAATGGTTACCATGGCTGCCGGGACGCTAAAGTCCTGTCAGCCATGGTAAAGTGTAGTAGGGAGCAGTATACTTACCGTCTGTGCGGCTCCCGGGGCGCTCCAGAGTGACGTCAGGGCGCCCCACGCGCATGGATGACGTGATCGCATGGCACCCTATCCATGCGCACGGGGCGCTCTGACGTCATTCTGGAGCGCCCCGGGAGCCGCGCGGACAGTAAGTATACTGCTCCCCCACTCCTACTATGGCAACCAGGACTTTAATAGCGTCCTGGCTGCCATAGTAACACTGAACGCATTTTAAAGACGGATCCGTCTTCAAATGCTTTCAGTTCACTTGTGTTTTTCACCGGCGTGTAATTCCGGCAAGTGGAGTACACGCCGGATCCGGACAACGCAAGTGTGAAAGGGTGCTTTCACACTAGCCTTACTGAGTTCCGTCCTAGGGGCTCAATACCGGAAAAAAGAACTGATCAGTTTTATCCTAATGCATTCAGAATGGAGAGCAATCCGTTCAGTATGCATCAGGATGTCTTCAGTTCAGTCAATGTCTAAAATAACGGAACACTTGCCGGAATGCCAGATCCGGCATTATTTTACATTAAAATGCATCAATGCCGCATTCGTTTTTCCGGATGACAACCGGAGAGACGGATCCGGTATTGCAATACATTTGTGATCCGGATCAGTCTACAAATGGTATCCGTTTGCATACAGATTGCCGGATCCGGCAGGCAGTTCAACTGCCTGCCGAAATCCAGCAGGCGCTAGTGTGAAAGTACCCTAAGACTGCGTTTCACTCCCCGTCGCACTGCCATTAGATTTGTTTACCTAACAGGTGAAAATTGGACTTTTGGCAATTTTTTTATATATTTCTTTTAACTAAAATAGTCGCAGGTCCCTTAATAAATGATCCCCCTTCCGTTTGTTATCGTTAACCATTTAAACAAGTTGTGCCAATTTCTTAGAGGGGTTGTCTCACTTCAGTAAGTGGCATTTATCATGTAGAGAAAGTTAATACAAGCCACTTACTAATGTACTGTGATTGTCCATATTGCCTCCTGTGCTGGCTGGATTCATTTTTCAATCACATTATGCACTGCTTGTTTCCATGTTTAAAGACCACCCTGCAATCCATCAGTGGTGGCCGTGCTTGTAAACTATAGGAAAAAGCGTCAGCGTCTCTGGTGGCCGGGACCATGGCACTGCACATTGTGCTTTTTCCTCTATTGTGTAAGCATGACCACCACTGATGGATTGCAGGGTGGTCTGTAATCATGGAAACGAGCTGTGTATAATGTGATGGAACAGTGAATCTAGCCAGCAAAGGAAGCAATACGTGATAAGTGCCTCTTGCTGAAGTGAAACAAGGGGTTGTCTCATCATGGACAATGAGGGTAAATCGATAGGATATGCCCCCATTGTCTTATACAGAGAACGAACTCCGGCAAGGTGTTGGCTGGAGGACTCCCGTCTGGCCACCACCAAGCCGGTTCCCCATAGAAGTGAATGGGAGAGTACTGCGCATGCGTGGCCCCCGTTCCCATTCATTTCTACGAGGCCGACGGAAATAGCCAAGCCAACGCTCGGCTATTTTCAACGGCACCATAGAAAATGAATGGAGGGCTGCTGTGCAAGCGCAGTGCGCCCTTCTTCACTTTCAGGGCTCCATTCTCAATATAGGTGCAGGTCCCAGCAGAGCGACCCACACCTATAAGACAATGGGGGCATATCCTAGCGATATGCCCCCATTGTTCATGATGAGACAACCCCTTTAACCCCTACCGGACCACAGGATAGGGAATAATTGGCTGAATGCTGGTGGTCCGACCCCTGCCCATCACTTAAACGGAGGTCCTGAGCCCAGATCTAGCGGAGCGGAGGGCGAAGCATGTGCACTGCAGTCCGTTCACTCTCTTTGAGAGCACCAGTGATAGCCTAGAGCTGTAGTCAATCTCCAGAGCTCCCATGGAGAATGGAGCAACACTGCGCATGCATGAGCTGCCGCCCCATCAGAATGGGAAAACAGGACCCCTGTTCTCGTGACTGGTGGACAGAGGGGGTAACTTAAAAACTTTGCACACTCCCTTTAAAGACACAGCCAGATTTTGTATTTAGAGATTTTATTCTTTTTGCTCTGCCTTCTAAGACCCATAACTTTTTAAGTTTTTCTATTCATACAGCCTTGAAGGGGTTGTCTCACTTCAGCAAGTGGCATTAATCACGTAGAGAAAGTTAATGCAAGGCACTTACTAATATATTGTTATTATCCATATTGCCTCCTTTGCTGGCTTGATTCATTTTTTCATCACATTATACACTGCTTGTATCCATGGTCATGACCACCCTGCAATCCAGCAGAGATGGTCATGCTTGTAAACTATAGGAAAAAGCTCTGGCCTATGTGAGCTCCCACAGTCCCAACCACCACTAAGCCAGTGGACTTTATACTAAGGGCTCATACACGCAAACATATTTTTCCATATCATCACCACGACGGCCATACAAGGAGATTGACCCCTGACCTCTGTAGGGGCAGGAAGCAGAGAAGGTTTAAATGCTCCCCTCCCACCACCAAACACCAGTGTTTCCTGTCCCTACAGAGGACAGGGGTAGAGAAGGTCTCCGCAGGCAGCCGCCGTGGAGATGAAGGTCCAGGAGTGGGGAGTCGCGTACCTGCTTCTGCGGGGCCCCCTCCTGTCAGCCTGCGGTCCTGTACCAACGCCGGACAGGGGGGGGGGAAGGGAGAGACTCGCCTCCGGTTTTATATGGGGCCTGCTCCCGGTGCACGGAACGCCCGCTGGTTCATTGAAACCATGCCGGCTTGTGCGCCGGGCGGCGCTATATAAATTCGTCACTTCCGGGTTGCCGGAAGTGACGCGGACGGAGGGGGCCGGTCTCAGAAGGCGGGAGAATTCAAATAGTTTCTCCTACCACAGCGTCCTGCGGTGAGTACAGTCCCCTTTCTGGGCTGTGTGTTTCAGGATGTCTGCATCGGACCATACAGAGGTCTCTGCTCTACCGTCTGTAAGTTCCCCATAGGGGAGAGTCTTTTTTCTTCATCTCACCTGGGCTTATTATTAATGAGGATTTTCTTGGCTTTTCCAGACTGCAAAAGATCCTCTGAGAAAACCCAAGAAGTCATTGAAGTGTGTTTCTTGTCTCAAACGACTTCCTGATGACTATCCTAAGAAACTATGCAGGGACTGCATTGCTAAAGTTGTCCGGGAGGAACAACCGTCCCTCATGGACGAGATTAAGTCCATGATGCAGGAGGAGATTAAGTCTTCTTTCGCGACTTTTTCCTCGCTTCAAAAAGAGAAACCTGTGGAGCGGCCCTGTCCTGCGGTCTCAGAGCCCCCCGCTAAACGCCACAAATCGGACGATGACGTCTCATCCGACTCTGAGGTTTATGGGGGTTCAGCTTCCTCCTCTAAACATAGGGAGGATGAGGACAAGCTCTCTGAGCGGGATTTTTCTGAGAGCAGAAGGAAATTTTATTTCTCCTCTGAGGATATGCCCGAGCTCTTAAAAGCCGTCAGAGCTACCATGGGAGTAGAAGAAGTGGCTTCTACGCCATCAGTACAGGACGAAATGTTTGGAGGTCTCAGGGTAAAGAAATCCAGAGTCTTCCCCATCAACGAAAACATCAAAGGGATGATTTTGGATGAATGGGCAGATCCGGAGAAGCGGCTAGGTGTCGCCAGATCTTTCCAAAACCGGCTTCTCTTTGATCAGGAAGAAGCAAAGACATTTAATACCATCCCTAAGATTGACGCCCAGGTAGCTAGGGTCAATAGGAAAACCAGCCTACCATTTGAGGATGCTTCTCAGCTCAGAGACCCTCTGGATAGAAAGGCCGACGGCCTGCTGAGAAGATCCTGGGAAGCGGCTATGCTCACGCTTAAATCGAACATAGCAGCCACATCTGTCGCTAGATCTATGTTCATCTGGCTCTCTGAGTTAGAGAATAGGGCTTCCAGTGATCCCTCAACAGATGAGTTTGTGAGCGCCATTCCCCTGTTAAAATCCGCTACAGCTTTTTTGGCAGACGCCTCCGCGGAGTCGGTACGGTTTTCAGCAAAGGATGCGGGTCTGTCAAATGCAGCTCGCGGGGCCTTGTGGGTGAAGTGCTGGTCGGGGGACAAGGTATCAAAGTCCAGACTATGTGGTATCCCTTTTTCTGGAGAATATATCTTCGGACCTGACCTAGAGAAAATCCTAGAAAGGGCCTCCGATAAAAAGAAGGGTTTTCCGGAGGAAAAGGTCTATAAAAGGAAGTATCCCTTTCGTGCCCCTTCCAACCAGGGTAGTCAATACACCGGTAAAGGCAAGTCGGGCCGTTTCAGTTACCCCAAGGGGGGGAGAGGTAGGGCTCCCACTTCTGCCCCCCAAAAAGGAAATGGAAACCAATGACATCGGGGTGGGGGGGAGATTAAGGATGTTTTTTCCCCGCTGGGAGGAGATATCCTCAAACTCCTGGGCTCTGAGGATTGTGAGGTCGGGTTACCGAATACAGTTCTCGGATCCTCCCCCAAGGAGGTTTCTAGTCACCAAGGTGGCAATCCCAGACTCCAATCATCCCATGTACGCGGGCATCCGGGAATTACTCTCAAAAGGGGTAGTGACGGAAGTACCTCAATCCGAAAGGGGAGGGGGTTTCTACTCAAACCTTTTCCTAGTGAAGAAAAAGGAGGGTTCCTACCGCACCATAATAAATTTAAAACGCCTGAACAGATACATCACCTACCAGAAATTCAGGATGGAGACCCTAAGATCTATAGTCCCTCTGCTCCAGAGCAACTCAGTAATGTGCTCGGTCGACCTGACCGACGCCTACTATCATGTACCAATACATCCCAGCTCTCAGCGGTTCTTAAGGTTCGCGGTCAGAGACCACCAGGGCAAGATTCTGCATTACCAATTTACCTCTCTCCCCTTCGGCATATCCTCGGCCCCTCGAGTTTTTACAAGGCTAATGATCGAGGTAGTGGCTTATCTAAGAAAGGAAGGTCTGACGGTTTTTCCATACTTGGACGACTTCCTGATTTCAAACAGCTCCGCTCATCTCTTGCTGAAAGACCTAAGCTTCTTCCGTCAAACTCTAGAGGGTCTGGGTTGGGTGATCAACATAAAAAAATCCCAGTTAGATCCGACAACAAAGATCCAGTTCCTGGGGGTTATTCTGGATTCCCAGAAACAGATAACCTGCTTACCTCAGAGCAAGGTACAGGACATCCAGAGGAAGATCTCCATCTTCAACTCAAGGAATCTTTATTCCATCAGAGACTCAATGAGTCTACTGGGGGTCCTCACATCCTGCATTCCATCGGTTCAGTGGTGTCAGATCCACTTTCGAACCCTACAGATGTGGATCCTCAGGGTTTGGGACAGAAGAGAATCTTCCTTAGACCAAAGGGTGATCATCCCTCAAAGAGTAAAGACCTCCCTTCTTTGGTGGAAGGACAAGCAAAAAATTTCCAACGGGGTGCAGTGGTCAAGGAATCCCTATGCCCAGATCACCACAGACGCAAGCCAGTACGGTTGGGGAGCAAAGGTCGGAGAAGCTTATTACCAGGGAGTCTGGTCCAAATCTTTCAGCCTTCAGTCATCAACTCTCAGAGAATTGATGGCAGTCTGGAAAACTCTAGAGCAGGCAAAGATTCATCTTCAGGGCCATCATGTAAGAGTCCTGTCAGACAATACGACAGTGATAAGATATTTAAACCACCAGGGGGGCACAGGTTCGGGCAGCCTACTGGATTTGTCAACAAGAATATTCGCCTGGGCCGAAGCAAACGTCCAGTCAGTATCTGCAATCCACCTGAACGGGTCTCTGAATGTGGAGGCAGACTACCTAAGCCGGGCGAGAATAGATCACTCGGAATGGTCCATAAACGAGGACGTCTTCCGGACGATAGTGGACAAGTGGGGGAGTCCTACAATAGATCTTTTTGCCACTCGCGTAAACTCAAAGTTACCAGTTTTTTGTTCCCTACACCCCAGAGACAGCCCGAGGTTTCTGGACGCCTTCTCTTTCAGATGGAACCGAGGTCTCCTTTATGCTTTTCCTCCTCTTGCCTTAATACCAAGGGTGGTACAGAAGATCGTACAAGACAGTACTTCAATCATACTGGTGACACCCTACTGGCCAAAGAGGGGCTTGTTCCCAATCCTGTGGAACCTTGCCAGCGAAGATCCATTGGATCCTGCCAAAGAGACGAGACCTACTGCACCAAGGTCCGATCCTACACCCGGACCCGGACTTCCTCAACCTAGCAGCATGGATCCTGAGACCCAGATCCTAAAGAGTCAGGGTCTATCAGACGCAGTAATCTCAACCCTGAAGGCTTCCAAGAAAAAGGTGACCTTTTCAATTTATCTAAAAATCTGGAAGGTTTTCTGCTCATGGGCAGGTTCGCCGTCACCAAATACCTCGGCCCCAAACATCCAAATGATTCTGGATTTTTTACAAAGGGGTTTCGACATGGGATTAAGACCGTCCACACTCAAGGTACAGATATTGGCTCTTAGTTGCTTTTACGACACCGAGCTGGCAGGCCATAGGTGGATAAAACGCTTCATGAAGGCAACAACGAGGCTACGTCCGACCCTAAGACCTCATGTACCCTCCTGGGATCTGGACATCGTCCTGAGGGGGCTATCTCATCCTCCGTTTGAGCCCCTGAGTGACTGCTCCTTGAAGCACAAATCCTACAAGACTGCATTCCTGGTTGCCATCACCTCAGCCAGAAGGATAGGTGAATTACAGGCTCTTTCAATTAGAGAGCCTTACTTACAGGTCCTGGATGACAGGATAGTCCTAAGACTAGACCCGTGTTTTCTACCAAAGGTAGTCTCGAAATTTCATAAGGACCAGGAGATCACCCTTCCTTCCTTATTTGACAACCCAGCTAATGATCAGGAAGCTACCCTTCATTCACTTGACGTCAGACGGGCAGTACTGGATTATTTAGAGACCACTAAAGACTTCAGGAAGTCAGATTGCCTCTTTATCCAGTTTGGAGGAAGAAACAAGGGTCAGAAAGTTTCCAAGTCCTCCATTGCCAGATGGATCAAAGCTACCATCACTTCCTGTTATTCCTTACAGAATCTTTCGGGCCCAGGCAATATCAAAGCCCACTCTACCAGGGCAATGTCTTCTTCTCAGGCAGAAAGAGCGTGTGTCTCCCTAGAGGAGATCTGTAAGGCTGCCACGTGGTCCAGTATATATACCTTTGCCAAACATTATAGGTTGGACCTCTTTAAAAAGACTGATATGGCATTCGGACAAAAAGTCCTTCAGTCTGTGTCCCACCCATGAATTTATATTTGATATACCTCCTTGTATGGCCGTCGTGGTGATGATATGGAAAGCCGGAATTAGTACTTACCGGTAATTCATTTTCCATGAGATCACCACGATGGCCCGTATTTCCCTCCCTATTGTTTATCCGGGGGTTGATATGATGTAATATCTTCTCCTATTTGTTTATTCTTTCACGTGTGTATCCACCACCCTTTACTCTGATATTTTGGAAGCACTGGTGTTTGGTGGTGGGAGGGGAGCATTTAAACCTTCTCTGCTTCCTGCCCCTACAGAGGTCAGGGGTCAATCTCCTTGTATGGCCGTCGTGGTGATCTCATGGAAAATGAATTACCGGTAAGTACTAATTCCGGCTTTTGGCCTCATCCTATCTGCATTTTTTCAGGTTGGATGTGGACCCATAAACCATCAATTGGGCCGCAAAAGAGATGGACAGCACACTGGCCGCAAAACAGGCACTGGTCGTGTGCATGAGCCCTAAGAGAGGTGTTTAACACCAGTCTTAGTATATATCTCCCCCATTGTTTCTCAGGTATATTAACCCTTTCCTGACATGTGACATACTATGTGACATCTTTAAAGATGGCACCTGCTCCTGGGCGGAGCGGGCGTCATAGCAACTGGGTGCCTGCTGTTTCATACACCAGACACTCGTGGCTAATGTCCGCGACTGGCAGTAATGCCATTTGCAGACATTCAACCTCTCAGATGCCATGGTTAATCCTGACCGTGGCATTTGAGCTTGCTGAATACTGGAAATACAGGAGGCTGCTGCACAGTGTTTCCTATGGAGCCTGTAGTAGGGTTCCATAAGTAACTAGTAAAATCATCATTGACTCCAATGCTAATATTTTGGAGTCTATGACAATAGAAATCTAATGATTGCTTGTTATAGTTCCCTAAAATAAAAAAATAAAAATTCTAATCACGCATATCTGGCTGATTGGGAGGGACGTTCAATGTGCTTGCGTATTTCCGGTTTACAGCTGCCATGACCATTTTAATGGTGAAGTATATACATAGGCCTCCGACACCTCTGCTGTGCACCACTTATGGAGTATGCCCCTTCTTTCAGCCTTCTCCAGCAATCCTCTAGGGAGAAAGTGTTTCTATCCCAGGAGGATTCTTCGGAAGACTGTAATTCATCAGATTTCTGTTTTGATTCTAATCATTCACCATCTTCAGTGGAAGAATTTGAAAGAAAATTTTGTTTCCAATAGAAGATATGGATAAGTTATTAAAGGCTATTAGATCTACTATGAACTTGGAGGAGGTGAAAGAAGATAAGTCTGTAGAAGATGCTATGTTTGAAGGGTTACAGGAAATTAAGCATAGGTGTTTCCCGATTCAAAAATATATTGGCCTTGATAGATAAAGTGTGGAAAAAAATAGATTGTTTATCCTTAAAGGTTTAAAAAGGAAGTATCCCTTTGAAGAAGCGTTCTCATCATCCTGGAATAAAGCCCCCAGGTTCGATGTCACCATTTATAAGGTGTTCATCCTTATCCTTTGACAATTTGGTTTTTTTTAAAGACCCTCTAGACAAAACAGCGGAGTCCCTCTTAAAATGTGCATGGAAATCTTCTGCTTCTGTCCTCCTTCCAAATATTGCAGCCACGGTTACAACCAGATCTTTAATCATCTGGCTGAAACAGTTGGAAGCACAGTTGAGAGACAAGTGTTCCAGGGATCAAATTATTTCTTCCTTACTTACCTTAACGAAGGAGGCAGACTTTCTATCTGACGCTTCTGTTGAAGCAGTGAGGTTAGTTGCTCAGGGATCTTTACTGGCAAATTTGACCCGCAGGGCCTTATGGTTAAAGAACTAAGGCCAAGGAGATATGTCTTCTAAGCAGAGATTCTGCCTAGGACCAGCAACTTGAAAAAGCAGCAAACAGGAAGAAGTGATTTCCGGGTTCAGGATATTTCCCCTCCTCTTCATCCTCCTCTTCTAAAGCGAGAACACCCTTTTGGAATTTTTCTAGAATATAAGGGAGAAGGCAGCTTAGAGACAGACCAGAAAAACAGATCCTCTGGTTTTCAGAGGTAATGGGTTCATCTTTGGAGGCACCTTTTTCTGTAGCAAAACAATGAGGCCAAACTAAAGGTAGTAGAAAGATTAAAAAATGTCCCCCTCACACATGATGGCACCCATGCGAACAGGACCTCCCATCCAGGACAGGAAACCTGAGAAGATTAAAAGGTTCACACCCCCACCACACCTCAGTTGAGGTTTCCTGTCCTCCGGATAGGAGGTACCTGAGGTGCTCTGGCTCTTTTATATAAGTCAAGTCGGTTCTCACTTTCGGAGGCTGGCGAGGTCTGGGTCTGCTCTACTGTAAAAGGGACCCATCCCTGGCGGCGTCAGTCTCCTTGGGGAGCCGCTGCCTGAGCCTGTTTCTTCCTCCTGCATCCCCGCTAGCCTCCTGGGGAGCCGCTGTGGCCGTGTTCGGGCAGCTCCCGGTCTATTGCTGCGGGATGCCCTGCATCCCGCTTCCAAGATGGTGGCGCATTTTCCTCAGCGTTCTGTGCGTGTGCACGGGGACAGCCTCTTCCAGCCTTAGACGTTCTATCCGGGCGACTGCCGGAGGAGGTGTGGGCATCCTTAAGCGTGGATTAGGTGTTCTCTTTGGACCTATGGGTTTAAAGGAGCCGAGGCACGGCATATAAATTGACAGCCAGCCTTGGATGCACAAAGTGCTCTGCAGGATCTGGGTTTCCACCAGCATGGTGGAACCAGGTGATACAGGATGCGCCGACTCCCTGGAACCCTCGAGGCCTGAAAGCCCGGTATTGGCTCTAAGGAGTGGGGAAGCTTGATTCTGCTTTTAGTGAGATTTATCCTCTCCATATTAATTTGGGTGTTGTTTTTGCTTTATTGTTATAGGCAGCAAAAACAACTAGAAAGTCATCTGAAAAGACTAAACATAAAGAGTGTGGATCATGTAGAACAGTTTTAGCAGCCTCTTATGTTAAGACATTATGTCAAGCATGTATAGATAAGTTGGTTATGGAAAAGTCTCTCAGCTTATCTAGAAATATGAGGGCTTTGATACACTCAGAAGGTAAAGCGTCTATTAAACCACTTGGTCTGGGTTGTCCAGGGTCTCCAGAAAGGTCTTCTTATATTAAGGACCCTGATTCATATTTTTCTGATGAAGAGGATAGAGAATCCGACCAGGCCCAATCGGAGGATTCTTTCTCTTCAAAAGAGGACTCAGTGGGGAGGTCTTTTTTTCCACCGGAAGATACCAATCCCTTATTGAAAGCCGTTAAAGCCACTATGCAATTAGAGGACATAAAACAACATAAATCTATTGCTGACAAAGTCTTCGAAGGTCACGGCCCTAAAAAGCATAGAGCTTTCCCCATTCATAAAAATATGGAAGCCCTTATCAAAATGAATGGAAAAATCCTGACAGGAAATTTTTCATTCCTAATTCAGTAAAGAGGAAATATCCATTTGAAGAAACTGTAGCAGGAATATGGGATAAAGCTCCCACCATAGGTGCTCCAGTAGCAAAAATATCTAAAAGATCAGCTCTACCCTTTGATGATTTGGGCTGTTTAGCGGACCCTTTATATAAGAAAGCAGACGTCTATCTTAGACGTGCTTGGGAGTCTGCTTCAACTTGTCTTAGGCCGGCGGTTGCCGCCTCTTGGGTCTCCAGGTCCTTAAGACTATGGTTAGATCAACTGGAGACTCATATTAGGGACAAAAAACATAGAGAGGAATTAGTAGCTTCCCTCCCTACCTTTTCCAAAGCATCGGTTGAGAGAAGAATTTATACCATTCCAAGTGGCGCTGATGCAGAAAAGGACTCTGTGCTACAATATTACCATGAACGGTAATCTTTTATTCAAAAGTTGATACGTTTTAGGGGCGAACTGCCCCCTTCATCAGGACAATAAAACTTTTACATGTGAACACATCATTTGTCATTATTTATTTTATGCACTCCGTTTGAGCGCGATGTGCAGAAACACAGGGGGCGGGGCAGGTTTAGGGGCGGGAGAGCGTGGGGGGTTGCTAGGATACCGTGATGTCCTTCCAATTGAGATTCAACCAATAGCCGTGTTTAGCGGGCAGGGTTAGTGGTCAGCTGGTTGCCGGAATTGATGGGCAGCGTTCACATCACATGCCGTGTCTCCGACTGATGTGTGTGGGGCGTATACCAAAGGCGGTCACGTGATCTTATTTTGTGACGTTTAGTAGGGCATGTCCAGTGAATCCACATACCGCGGTCATGTGCCTCTGATCACAAGACTGGCATTTGCCTGGTTTATTTGTGGCTTGGCATCGGGGAGGAGCATACACCCAGGGTAATGTGGGTGGTGCGTTCACTGTGTGGGAGGCGTAAGTGCCGTATCTTATACTCAATAGATGACACAGAAAGGAATGGGAGTAAGTCCAAATACAAAACATAGATGATTATGAAAGAGAAGCACACAACATCCTCAGTGACATCGTATACTACCGGGTAACATCAGAAAATCCCTTCCCGTTTGCTCTAGCAATAGAGCCGCTCGCGACCTTTATTCGCCTGTCACCGAATATTGTTGGGTTTCGGTATGGTGGGGTGCATAATAAAGTGGCTATGTACGCTGATGACACTCTGTTATTCTTGGGCGATACTGGGACATCCCTGGATGCGGCCATGGTGATAATAGACAGATTTGGGTGCTTTTCTGGGCTTCAGATAAATTGGCAGAAGTCCGCTTTGATGCCGGTTGATGGGCAGGCCCTGTCAGGTGGGCGTGTTGATAGTTTGGTTCCCTGGGTAGATAAATTCAAATATTTAGGGTTGTATATAACGCCTAGACCAGTGGTGGCGAACCTATGGCACGGGTGCCAGCAGCGGCACTCTGAGCCCTCTCTGTGGGCACCCACACCCTGGGAAAAGTTTATAGTATACCAATATGCCTTAGACTTTGCCTGCCATTCATCAGCACAGAGCGCACTATGAACGAAACATGCAGCGCACTGAATGCAGGCAGCTATTAAAGCTAAATTATGGAGTACATGGATGATATACTATACTGGACTGTAGTATTTAGGTTAAATTGCCATGTTGGCACTTTGCGATAAATAAATGGTTTTTGGGTTGCAGTTTGGGCACTCAGTCTCTAAAAGGTTCGCCATCACTGGCCTAGACTGTCGGACTTTGAAGACCTTAATTTGACTCCGCTGTTAGCCACTTTTAGACTAAAGGTGAGGACATGGTGTAGACTCTTCTTATCCGTGGTAGGTAGAGTAAACCTTTTAAAGATGGTAATGATGCCCCAGCTGCTTTATGTATTGAACAATGCTCCCATGTGGATTCCTCTGGATAGATTTAGGAGAATACACTCTATGTTTAGGGATCTTATTTGGAAGTACGGTCAGGCTAGGATTAAGCTGGAGACGTTGCAATACCCTAAGTCTGAAGGAGGTTTGGCTGTTCCTAATGCATGGATCTATTTCTTAGCTTCCCAATGTCAGCACCTTAAGGGATGGATTGACTTCTAGTTGCCGGATGTGACAGGACAGATATTGCAACACTGGTTGGGCAGTCGGGACCTTATGTGTATTCTGGAGGGGTCGGCCATGCATGTGGGGAGAGGGAAGGTCTTGTTTATCGACCTTATGAAGAAAGTCTGGGCGAAGGTGAAGCAGATTCGAGGTGTGGGTGGTGCCTGTGAGCTTTCCCCATTTAGGAATAACAACTTGTTGCCAGAAATCTTATTTTTGTCGGGGCTTCGGAATTGGGAATCTCATGGGGTGATGAGAATAGGTCAACTGACTGAGGGCAATGTATTCAAATCGTTTCAGAGTTTGCAGCAAGAATTTAATATTCCCAGGGTCTGGTTTTATAAATATCTTCAATTGAGGCATGCCTTTGAGGTCACGATGAGGAAAGGTTGTATTGTAGCCCAAATGGAGGTGGTTCATAAACTGGTCCTTCCAACAGGGGAAAAAAGAGGACTGATATCGCAGGTATATGCTCTTTTACTGGACAAATTTTTAGGAGGGTTCCCACTTACAAGGATGAAGAAATGGGAGGATGATTTGGGGGTCATTTCTAATGATCAGTGGGAAGATATCCTGGAGGTAGTTCCCAGAGTCTCCCTAAGTGAACAGGGCAATTTGTCACAGTTATTCATCATCCACAGAGTGTATAAAACTCTGGTGTTTAAAAAAAAAAAGTGGGGGTTAGACTGGATGACAAATGTCCAAAGTGTATGGAGGATGGTGCGGATCTGTTACATATGCTTTGGTCTTGTCCAGTGATAGGTAACTTCTGGGATGGAGTGCTGAATATGATTAATCGTAACCTAACGTTGAGGCTTCAAAAGGACCCTAAGGTATGTGTGTTGGGGTATGTGTCTGATATTGGTGGGAGTGAGCCGGTAAAGGTGGCGGTGGGGAGGCTGCTGTATGGCCAGGAAGTTGGTGGCGCAGCGGTGGATCCAGGGGAGTCCGCCCACATTGGATGAGTTTGTGCGGAAGGTACATGATATGTTGACAATGGAAAGAGGTGTGTTTATGAAGAGAGGCTGTCCTCAGAAGTTTGAGAAATTATGGAGTGAGTGGTTGTCTCATACTCATGTGGTTATCTAAGATATTTTGGAGGGGTTCGCGCTTAGTTCTATGGGGGGAGGGGAACACGGGAGGGGGGTGGGGTGTCTGCTAGGTTATGGGTATCTTCTATCTAATTTTTGTCTTATGTCTGTGTACATTGTACGCCGTTGTACGGTGATTCTTTTATGATGATATCATGTTACTGCTGTTTATTGACTATACTTTTGTGATGGAAAAAGAGGCATTGTATTGTCACAAAATAAGCTGACTTTATTTGACCAATAAAAATGATTTGATTGAAAAAAGGAAAATCCCCTCCCAGACGTTGCAAAGAGGCTAATAAACCTTATAAATAGGATGAAAATCAATACATAAATAAAATAGAAAAAAACTACCTTACACCAAAGGCACTAAAAATACAGAGAACCCCCCCAGGGAGGCCCATTGTGTCAAATACAAACTCAGCAACAAGTAATTTATTACATTACCTTGATCTATTCCTTCAACCATATGTCCAGAATCTACCAAGTTACCTACACGATTCGAGACAGCTAATGGAAGAAATCGGCAATATAACATGGGAAAGCACATACGCACTATTCACTATGGACGTTACAGCATTATATTCAAATATTGAACACAATTTGGTTATTGAATGCATGGAAACTATATTGCACAATGATACCACCTTCAAATCACCACAGATTAAATTCCTATTGGATAGTTTACGTTTTATTTTAGAAAATAATTTTTTTATTTACAATGGCACCACATATCACCATCCCGCGGTACCGCGATGGGTACGAAAGTGGCACCAGCTTTCGCAAATATATTCATGGGCCACTTTGAGAACACACACATTTTCAATAACCCCATCGCAAACAAGCAGATCGTCTACTACAAACGTTATATAGACGATATCTTTATTGTCTGGAACGGTGATGAGCGTTCAGCACTAAAATTTCATGGGAAACTCAATAATACAAATTGGGGGATTATGTTTACCCCAACTTACCCAAAAACCCAAATAGACTTTCTAGACATCTCCATCAACATTAAAAATAATATTTTTACAACAAAAACATATTTTAAACAAGTTTATACCAATAGTTACATACACTATAAGAGTTTCCATCATAAAAAATGCCTCCAAAATGTACCATACAGCCAATACAAACGCATAAGGCGTAAATGCACAGAGAATGCAGATTTTAAGGAACAAGCAAAAATCATACAAAAAAGGTTTACTTCGAAAAAGCTTGGCGAAACGCGTGTCAGGGGTCCGCTCACCAGGGATCAAAGGTCTGTTCCCCAATATTTTTATGTGTGGTTTTTACATGTGTTGGTTTTTATGCTTGTGGCAATTTGATACATAGTGGATGCAGGTGGCACATTATGACATTCGTTATTGGATGTGGGACTCGCACACTAACACTTGCACTTTGATTATAGCTCATGTTTTTCCTTTTTGCCTGTGTTGAGATAATCCATCCTGTTAACAATCGGGCTAATCAGAGACAGGAGCTCTGGGTATAATACGGTCCTTGTGTATACTTGGTGGGGCGCTGTTCTGTAGCACCACTACATTACTGCATCATACTTATTATATTCATTATTGTCTGAATTTTTGTCGTCTTTTATGTGACTTATCAATAAAATATTTGCAATTTATGTTCATGTGTATTTCGTCTATTGGATCCATTGAGTTTGTGCTCACATATGATTTCTCATTTCTATTGAGGATTTGTTTGGTTATAAAAAAGGTTTACTGACAAAGGTTACCCAAGCAACTTGCTAAAAGATGCATACCAAAAGAGCGCAAAAAATATGCAAAAAGAATGCTTAACGAACACAGTTAAAGAACAAATGGATAAACATTTAAAACATCTAAATCTAATCACACAATACAATACTTCAAATAAAACAATCCGTACAATATTGGCCAAACACTGGCACATTTTGAAACAGGATCCATATCTCGAAAAATACCTCCCGAAAAAAACGTTGATCAGTTACAATAAAAAGCACTTTAGCCCCAAGTAAACAGAAAAAACATACAAAAACTAAAAATACAACCATAAAGGAACCTGTGGGCAGCTTCAAATGCGACACAAGACTGTGTCTATGCTGTAACAGGATCACACACGATAAGAAAACTTTCAGCTCTACAAAAAATGGTGCCACCTTTCCAATAAAACATCACCTAACCTGCAAGAGTAGCTATGTGATATACTTAATTGAATGCGAATCCAGCCTCCAGTATGTAGGCCGTACAACACAAGCATTACATTGCAGGGTCAACCAACATAGACATAACATACAAAAACTATGCCCAAAACATAGTATTTCGCGACACTGCGCAACTACACCAGAAAAAAATAAACACACACTAAGGCTCACTCCCATTGACCATATACCGGACAACCCGTATAATAGATTCAGTAACCTCCAGAGAAGAGAGGTATATTGGATCTACCAATTGGACACCCTGACTCCATACGGACTAAATGAGATGAGTGAAACTGTACTGTAATTCATGCCCTAAAAACCTGAAAACTTAGTGACAGACCACTGCATATATTCTTTTATATATGTTTTTATACACGTGTGTGTGTGTGTATATTGTGGGGATGTGCTCGTGGTAGGCTACGGTAGCGGCGGCAGTATTGAGGCAATCATAGACAGTCTTTGTGATACACTGTGACTTTATTCACACCAACGGCATAACAGGCAATGTGCAGACCACACAGGTGCATATCCACATAGTGCATAGAACAAAAGTCCTTCCATAGAAAATAAACAGCAGGTTTGAGTCACCTTGTTTTGGACAGCCCACAGCAGTTCTGCAGGCTTCTAGGCTATCTGCCTTTGTCTCCCTCAGGCCAGCGCCCCTTCGGCTTGTAGCACCACAGGTCCCAGGCTATCCTTCAATGTGTGCTGCGCCCAGACTCTCCTTCATCAGCACTCACTCTGTCTGTGGAATTCTCCAGCACAGCAAGACACACCCCACCCCCATCATCAGCAGGCTGGGATCTTTAAAGGCCCAGCTCCACCAAAAACCTGGGCTGGCCGTCGGGAACAGGCACCCCCCACTCTTTACCTGATCCCAGTAAGAACCGGCCCGGACACGCTGCGCCAGCAGCATTCGCCGCTGTAACCGCAATGATCCGGTTCTTACTCCACCGAGGCCAGGACCTCTGGTGGCACGTATCGTCCGTCCATTATTATTCCGGGGACTCTCCTACAATATATTTTCATACATATTTATATTTTATGTGTTTATATATTTTTATGGGTGTATATATATCTATTCCCTCCATGTATGTATTTTATTTCTCTATTTTATCTGAGATGACTGTATCTCTTATATGTCTCCGCTTTTAATGTGCTAATACTCATTACACTAGGCTGCTATGTGCAGATAGAAATATAGGTATAGATCCATATGCCCCATTGATCTCTGTACATGCACAACCTTTTAGCGTTTTATATTAGATAACGATACCAAGGATATATGTTGCGTTTAGAAAATTTGAAAATTTGGACTTGCTCCCATTCCTTTCAGTCTCATCTATTGAGTATAAGATATGGCACTTACGCCTCCCACACAGTGAACGCACCACCCACATCACCCTGGGGGTATGCTCCTCTCCGATGCCAAGCCACAAATAAATAAAGCGAATGCCGGTCATGTGATCAGAGGCACATGACCGCGGTATGTGGATTCACTGGGCATGCCCTACTATACGTCACAAAATAAGATCACGTGACCGCCTTTGGTATACGCCCCTCACACGTCAGTCGGAGACGCGGCATGTGATATGAACGCCGCCCATCAAACCCGGCAACCAGCTGACCACTATCGCCGCCCACTAAACACGGCCATTGGTTGACTCCCAATTGGAAGGACATCACGGTATTCTAGCAACCACCCACGCTCTCCCACCCCTAAACCTGCCCCGCCCCCTGTGTTTCTGCACATCGAGCTCAAACGGAGTGCATAAAAGAAATAATGACAAAGGATGTGTTCACATGTAAAAGTTTTATTGTCCTGATGAAGGGAGCAGTTCGCCCCTAAAACGCGTCGACTTTTGAATAAAAGATTACCGTTCATGGTAGCACGGAGTCCTTTTCTGCATCAGTGCCGCTTGGAATGGTCTGAATTCTTCTCTCAATCGATCCTTCATTATCCCATTGACCGTGAGCCACGGAAAAGGGCACAGACCTGGGCAGCAGACGCAGAGTCCTTCCCGCAAGCTGGACGGGAAAAATCCAGCAAGGCGATCTATAGGTGTTGTGACTCATCACAACTCTATATGGTAAGCATAATCAGTGTATTTGCATTATCATACTTGTAAGGTTCTCTTTTTCTCTTCCATGTACCTTTTCCAAAGCTGCAGACTTCCTGGCAGACGCTTCTACTGATGCGATCCATTTTTCCGCTAGAGCAGCTGCTATGTCTAATGCTGCTAGACAGGCTATTTGGCTCAAATCATGGAAGGGGATCAGGGTTCCAAATCTAGACTCTGCTCTCTTCCATGTGAAGGATATAGGTTGTTTGGTTCTTCCCTTGATGACAACCTAGAGAAGGCCTCAGATAGGCAGAAGGGGTTTCAGGGTTCCTCAAAAAATGTCTCTTGGTTTTTTGTTCAAGCCCCAGGACAAACAACAATGATGTCAGGTGGGGGGGGGGGGCTGTCCCTCAGAACAAATGGGTCCTATGTGTGATAGAAAATGGATTCAGGCTGGAATTCTTTTCTCATCCACAAATAGTTTTTGCTCAGCCTGTCCCACAAACCCGGACAAGAGAAAAGCCTTGAAATTGGAAGTTTTCTCCCTCTTAAACAAAGGGGTTGTCTGCCCGGTCCCCAAGACAGAAAGGGGCAAGGGGTTCTACTCCCCGCTATTTTTGGTAAAAAAAAAAACAAATGAGACATTCAGAGTGATTTTGATTCTAAAGAAACTAAACAAAACCCTGTTTTACAAAGTTTCAGATGGAGACAATAAAGTCAACTGTGGATCTCCTCTTCCAAGATTGCTGGATAGCGGCCTTTTTCAGACTGTCCGGAATTACTCTAGTACCTTACCTAGACGATTTTTTTAATAATCTCCCGATCAAAAGAAAAACTAGAAAAAGATATAAGATTCTTTTGCTCCCTTTTAGAAAATCTAGGATGGAGGATAAACTGGAAAAAATAATGTCTGACTCCTTCGCAAGTTTGTTCTTTTCTGGGGATTCAGCTGGATTCCCGTCTGCAAATAAGTTTTCTTCCTTTTTTAAGAAAGGAATCAATCAGGGAGCATGTATGGTCAGTGTTCCTTTCCTACCAGTGTACTTTCAAGGAAGCGATGGTGGTACTCGGGCAGATGACAGCAGCAATCCCTGCAGTACCTTATGCACAGATTCACTCGAAATCTGCAAGCCCCTTATTGCTTGGATCAGAGTTTCCATCTTTCCTCAAAAACAAGACTCTCCCTGCTGTGGTGGACGATTGAGGAGAACCTGTCCGCAGGGATGCCCCGGACATTTCTAAACTCAATCAGAATTACTACAGATGCCAACGCGGAGCCCACTCCCAGAAAAGGTGCTGGCAAGTGAGATGGGATTTGAACATGAGGAAGACATCCTCCAACTTCAAAGAATTAAAGGCAGTAGAAATGGCACTGAGGTTTGCAATACCAGAGGTAGAACACAAGAAGATTGTCTTCTATTCAGACAACTCTACAACCGTCAAGGAGGAACAAGAATCCCTTCCCTTCTACTCCTATGTCTGAATATCTTTCAGATAGCAGAGGAAAGCAGGCTTTTTCTGTCCGCAGTGCATCTGAAAGGGAAGGAGAACATCATAGCAGACTTTCTAAGTTCAGTTTCTCTAAAACTAGGAGAATAATGCCTAAACAAGGACATTTTTTTACAGATAGTCCAGAGGTATGGTCCTCCTACGGTGCCTCAAGAGCAAACAGAAAGGTGGAGAGGTTTTACTCCCTCAACCATTTGTAAGACCTGTTGGCAATAGATGGGCTAGCACAGGATTGGAGTCGGGAGCTAGGATATGTCTTCCATCCTTTTTACCTTATTGCCCAGGTGCTAAAGAAAATAGAGAGAGAGAGGGCCTCGTTTATCTTGGTAGTCCCAAGGTGGCCAAAAAGATCTTGGTACTGCAGTCTGCTAAGAATGTCCGTGGAAACACAGTGGACCCTTCCATTGAGGGGAGATCTGCTTTTTCAGGGCCCTATAGTTCATCCCGACCCGAAAATGCTCCATCTCTCGATGTGGATTTTGAAAGGGGAGTCTGGTTGGGGAGAGGATTATCCGCTAAAGTAGTCACTGCAAGAAAATATAAAAAAAAATTGGAAGATCTTTTCATCCTTCTTAGGGTTTAACCCAGACCCCTTTAGGCCTCCTGAAATTCCAAAGATTTTGGAGTTTTTACAAACAGGGCTAGATAGGAATCTTAAGGCATCTACGTTAAAAGTCCAAGTAGCTGCTTTAAGTTATTTCTTTGATGCCAAATTAGCAGACCATCCTTGGATAAAACATTTCTTGTCGGCAGCATCAAGAATGCACCCTTCTATAAGACCTTTGTCCCCCCCCCCCCCCCGGGACTTAAATACTGTCCTTCCGGCACTATTGCAAAATCTGTTTGAACCATTAAACGAAATTTCCATTAAAATGCTTTCTTTCAAATTGGCCTTTCTCTTAGCGATAATATCTGCTAGATGCGTTTTGGAAATTCAGACAAGGTGATTATTAGACCACATCCATCCTTTTAGCCTAAAGTGGTCTCAGATTTTCATACAAGTCAGGATGTGATTCTACCCTCCTTCTGTCCAAATCCAACCAATAGGTTGGAAGAGAAATTCCATTGCCTCGATGTCAGAAGGTGTTTACTTTTCTACATAGAATCCACGTCATCATGGAGGATAGACAAAAATCTCCTTATTCAGTTTGTGGGTAAAGCAAGGGGGTACAAAGTCTCTACTAGTGTTATAGCTATGATAGGTAAAGAACACTACTTCCCTGGCATATTTCTCCCTTAGCTTGACTCCTCCTTCAGGATTCGGGGCTCATTCCACTAGAGCTGTGGCCGCCTCTTGGGCGTAAAAGGCGGATGCTTTTCTGTCCCAGATATGAAGGGCGGCTACCTAGAGCTCCCCCCATACTTTTTTCTTAGACATTACAGACTGCATCTTGACTCGCAGATTTTGAGATGCAGATTTTGGCCGAAAGGTGCTTCAGGCTGTAGCCCCCCCCCTAATTTCTTTACCTTATAGTTTATTCTCGCATGGGTGCCGTCATGGGTGAGAGGAAAAAAATAATTGCTCTTACCGGTAATTGTTTTTCTTGAAACCCATGACTGCACCCCAAAAATTTCCCTCCCATAAAAAAACAAAAAACAAATATATATATTTTTTTCATACTCAGTAACACAATTTGTTACCTTTCTAGTAGTTAGAAGGGAGATAATTTACCAGATTGGTTTTCTTCTTTTCCACTTTGGGTGTTTTTCTTCGGTTTTCAACTTTCCTTTTTCTTGGTAGTTGGCACGCCTCCGGAGGTCTGTTTATTAGAATCACTGAGGTGTAGTGGGGGTGTGAACCTTTTTATCTGCTCAGGTTTCCTGTCCTGGATGGGAGGTCCTGGTCGCATGGGTGCCTTCATGGGTTTCAAGAAAAACAATTACCGGTAAGAGCAATTATTGTTTTCTTCCTGCCTGGTCAGCTTTTTCTGGGAAATGGGTCACACATGTCCTAGAGTCTGTGCTAAAGTTAGAGTTCCACCCGCCTTCCCAGAAAGATTTGTAGTTGCAAAACACTAAAATTCCAGGGCAGGAAACTCTGCCATGGAAAAAGATGTATTGGAGTTAATTGCAAAACAGGTCCTTATCCTTGTTCTAGTACAAGAAAGAAAGGGTATTATTCTCCCCTTTTTCTGGTTCTAAAACCGGACGGGTCATTCAGGATAATCATACATTTTAAGGATTGAAATAGATTTTTAGTATTCAATTTTTTTTTAACATCAACCTATCAACTGCTCTTGCCAAAAAATGTTATGGCAGTGTTAGATCTGATAAATGCTTATTTTGTAGGTCTTCATCTGGACTCAAGAGTTCAGAAGACAATTATACCACAATAAAAGATTCTCTGGGTACAAACACAATTACACTATTTCAAGGTGTCTCTTAAGATTTCAATCAGAAAGGCGATGTCTGTTCTAGGATCCCTCACCTTGTGTGTACCAGTGATTGAATAGGCTCAACTTCACTCTCGAAAGCTTGAAGCAAAAGTCTTATTGGCATTCAAGAAAAGCAAAGGTTCGCTGGACTGCTGGTTTCAGATCTCAAATAGGACCTTGGCAGACCTACAGGTGCATCCGAGCTAAACTTGATGGTAGGTTAGGTAAAAAATTTCACTTTATTTCAATGGCTTTTGTCACGAGATGACACTGTTACATGTATTATCAGAGTCAATTTTAGCTCTGCTACATCTGTGTATTGGTGGCAGAAGATAGGAAACATGAACAAAGGCATTCCATGGAAACAACCAGATCAGTAGTGATGACAACAGATGTCAGTCCTCTGTTTTGGGGGGCATATCTAGTGGGACAGATATTTCAGAGTCATTGGTCACTAATGCAAAAGACATTTTTCTCCAACAGGAAGGAGTTGTTAGCAGTCAGACTAGCTCTAGAGGCAGCCCTGCCATTATTAGGCCCAGGCCATAACAGAATAATGTCAGATTTCCAAACAACTATAGCCTACATAAATCATCAACGGGGCACCAGATCAAGTTTACTGATGTTGGCAGCAGACAGACTGCTTAGGCTGGGATAAAGGAGTTTGTCATATCTCAGCTCTGTACATAAGGGGAAAAGAAAATCTTCAGGCAGATTTTCTGAGTTTACACCAGTTAAAGCAAGGAGAATGGTCATTAAACCCAGAGATCTTTTCTAAATAGTGAGGATGTGGGGACTTCCAGTTATAGACCTTTTTGCAACAAAGCGCTAAAAAATATCAGGGAAGAAAGGTCCAGAGTGATTCTCATTGCTTCCTTCTGGCCCAGGAGAGCATGGTTCACTTCCCTCAGGAGCATGTCAATCTCTGATCCTTGGATCCTTCCACAGATTCTGAACCTGTTGATGCATGGTCCGGTCTGGCATCCTCAGGTACGGAGTCTGCATTTAATGGCCTGTAATTTGAAAGGGAGATACTGAGCAGTTAGGGGTTCTCAGAAAAATTAGTGTCAATGTCACGAATAATGGGGAGAGGAGGGACACCAGAAAGACAACAGAAGGGATAGCACAAATAACTAGGCCTCAAGACTAGGGAGAAGGGAAAGGTCACCTAGGAAACTCATAGATATGGGCCTGACTCCTGTCAGTATGTATAGACCCTGAAGGTGGGGAAATATATATGCCGGAACCTAAACCCTGGTAGCCCTGAGATTCCCTAAAGGTAGTAAAAGGGAATGAGACTAATGGTTCCTTCCTAGGTGAACAAACCAGCGTCTCCCTGGGGCCTAGTAACAACAAACACAAGGGAACAACCAAATAAAAGAGCAGTACAACTTATCTTATAGAAAATGAAGGAGCAGGAACACGAGCAAGGTCCACACACCAACTCCTCCAAATCCAAGCTGAAAATATAAACCGCATGGTATGAAGTGTAAAACCAAACTAAATAGGGAAGCAGTAATGACTACCAGCTGCGCCTGACAAGAGGTGTAGTCATTACCAAGCAACATCACTGAGAATCAAGAGACTGTTAGTTAACCTCACGTGCAGTCAGTCTCTCTGATCTTCTAACCTCTGTCACAGAAGGTACCGTGACGGTCAACTTGCCAAAAGGCAAGAAAGTGGTGACAATTTCCATTTATGCAATAATATAGAGGAAATGTATGTTGTTTTGAGGCTTAGACCCTAAAATCTTCCAGAAACTGTACCCGTTTCACAGATTTTGGAATTTCTTCAAAAAGGTTTAGTTAGGGTTGGCCAAAACACTCAAAGTTCAAGTTTCAGCCCTTTCTGTTCTCTTTGTCTAGAGCTTTGCAGCAGATCCCTGGGTTATTAGCTTCTTTAGGTTGGAAGACAGAGTCACTCCAATTCTGTCACCAAAAGATGCTCCTTGGGATCTAAACCTGGTTCTTAATGCTTTAACTTGGCCCCCACTTAAGCCTTTGGAATCTTTCTTGATAAAACATCTTACCCTGAAGCTGGTGCTTCTTGTGGCTTTGACTTCTGTGTGTCGCATTAGTGAGTTACAGGCCATCTCAATCCCCCATTTACTGCTATTCTAGAAGATAGAGTGGTAATCCGAATGCATTTTCAATTTTTACCTAAAGTGGCTTCAATATTCCATTCTTCCCTTTCTTTTTGTGATAGCCCCAAATCCGACAAGGAAAAGAAATTCCATACACTTGATGTAAGGTGATGTCTTTTACATTATTTGGAGGTCTCAGCAGAATGGTGTAAGTCCACAGCTCTTTTTGTTTTGTTCCACAGCCCTAACAAAGGCAGGATAGCTTCCGAAGCCAGGTGAATTAAATTGGGCATTTCCCTAGCCTATTTAGTTATGAAGTGGTCCCCTCCTTAGCCCTTAAAAGCCCGCTCTATTCTGGCTATTTCTACTTCTTGGAATCACGAGATTGTATAGATGCTCACCTGCCTATTGTCATGTAAGGTACTCAAAGTCTAGACTGACTCACCCAGTCAGAAAGAAGTATAAATAAGGTTTAATTGATAGACTGGCACACTGTATCTGGGAATTAAGTGGAGGACAAACAGGTGATAGTTGAATTAAATTATACTTTTTTTTTTACTATATTAGGAATAAATTAATGTGGATATATAAAGATAAAATATATGTTTAAGATATAGTTAAAAATATAGAAACCTTATTTCTACTTCTTGGGCTGAGGCCACTGTTGAGCAAATCTGCAAAAGTGCCATGTGGTCTTCTCCCTCTACATTCTTTAGACACTATCGTCTCCATTTGGGTTCTTCCTCTGATCTATTTTTTTATGAGAAAGCAGTGGTCCCTCCCTAAAGAAGAGGTGTTTCTCTGTAATTTTATCTGTGGTGCTGTCATAGGAGAAGGGAAAAATTATGATTACACTTAACAGTAATCGTTTTTTCAGAACCCCACGACAGCACCCTTCCTTATTCCTGTAACAGCAAAAACAAAAAGAATTTGGTGGTGCTTGTTATGTATTAAATGGGAATAACTCTCATGCTCTTTAAATCACTGAGGTAGGAGAGAGGCTCCACCTTTTTATTCTTTAGGTTTCCTGTCTATTGGGGGGGGGGGTCAGGTCCTCTCTCTCTGTGGTGCTGTCGAGGGGTTCTGAAATCTGATTTCCAGTAAGTGTAATCATCATTTTTTTTTAAATCTGACCTGTTTACCGGATCTGTTTTTCCGGATGACACCGGAGAAATTCAATGCATTTGTCAGACGGATCCGGATCCGCCTGACAAATGCCATCCGTTTGCGTCCAGGTTGCCGGAATCGGCAGGCAGTTCTGGCGACTGAACTGCCTGCCGGAATCCTTTGCCGCAAGTGTGAAAGTACCCTTATCCAAGCCATTCGGATATCGGTTTCTCGTGGCAAATCATACTTCATGTTAGTGGTAAATTTAGTTGATGTTTTATCTCTCTAAAAATTGAAATTTTACAGAAAAATTTGCTATTTGCACAAATCCATGAGAACAGAGCCAGTAAAGTTTTCCTTTACACTGGTTTTGAAAAATCAGGGCCCAATGCTTTGAATTCAGTATTGAAAATAACTGTCTGAGGTACAGTAATGTTCCAGAATTCATGAAAACCGTATTGATTTGAAACAGGTAATGCTTTTTTACATTTTAAACCAGATGTTACATAAAGGGGTTCACCGCTTTAGCAATATTGATAACCTAACAATAATTGTCGATTTTGCTATTTAAGAATTCAACTGTGTTCTTGTGTATGTGTTTCAATTGGTTTACAGTTGAGATGTGAGCTTTCGTATGTTTCCGTAAAAAAATGTATATTGTTCATCTGTGCCATTCATGTTCTGATTCTGATCAATGGTCAGGTAGGTTGATACACTGCTCCAAATTAGATACGTGCATGCACGGCGAGATAAATAACACTGACACTCTATGCAAGGTCAAAGCATAACTTATTAGGTGGAGGCTTCACATTATATACCCTCCCATATTAGTGGGAGGAGTTGGCTCACATGATTGTTTTTTTAGCAAGAGGGAATGTAAACAGGAAAAAAGTTTAAGGCAGGAATGTAAACAGGAAAAGGGTTTTTGCTGCAAATAGTTTAAATCATAGAATGCATACTGGGGGTTGTCTCTCGGACAGACACCATTTTGTAAGTGACAAGCAAGTGTCCATTATATTCCATAACAGTCTCCCCCCCCCCCCCCCCTTGATTGTAGAACTTTCCCTGCCTAGTGAACCCCTGGGAATACCATTCGCAATCCTCTTCACCCACAGTGGCGACAACCTACCCCTTTTGGGTAGACTCCCGGTTAATCTGACTTATGATAGTACCCTGGGATTCATCTTTCCCTATCTCGGTACGACATCGTAATTGGTGGGGGAACTTGTGTTGAATTCTTTGGTTTCCATTTCTTCTTCACCATGTAGCAGCATGATGGGCTGTTCAGTAGTTAGTCACAATTTTTTCACATATTTTTTGGACACCGGGTACAATGCAACATAACACTACTGACATTAATACTAGCATCAAGACTATCGCCATACCTATCTGGGTGAGGAAGGATTTCCAATTTTTGAACCATCCAAAGTACTCATCCCATGGGTCTGTTATGCCTTAGTTAAGTTGTAATTCCTCTGAGAGGTAGTAAGCTTGTTCTTTGCTTCAGTTACCTTCCCTTTGGGGCCAGTTTTATCTGGGATGTAGGTGCAGCAAGTTTCCCCAATCATTTTACAAACTCCCCCAGTCTCAGCTAGGATCATATCTAAGGCCATCCTGTTCTGAAAGGCAACAGCAGAAGTAGCCTCTAACTGTTCTGCAATTCCTTTTAGGGCATCACGGGTGTAGTTTACAAATCTTTGCCGATTATAATATATGTAGTTTATCCAGTCTATGTTCTTATTGATTGTCGCCATTGGGAGTAGGGATTCAAATCCAGCTGCCACCTGATCTCTGGCCTTAAACTCGTTGGGGATCCCCCTTGGGACTCCTATTGCGTCTATATACACATGCGGGCCAAAGCTCCCCTGTGGGGAGGCCTCCCTTTTTGACCTCCCTAAATAGGTTTTTTGAGTATACCCTCTAACTGTGGGGTCATCTTCTAGTATGTCAAGGAGCATTATGACTTTTGCTAGGGCGTATTCACCGGACCAATTGCCTTCTAACCTAATTCTTATTTTTCTGTCTCCACAGATCCAATAGATGTCCCCCAAAGATACCCTCTGATTCTCTAACCCCTTGTCCTCTGTGAAACCGCCACGCTCCCATCCTGGCTCACAAACATTCATCTACCGTGTTCGGGGTTAGAGGGGGTTGTGCAACACAACCCGATCACAAAATCCCTTTCCATCACCTCACCACAGCTGCGCTTACCAGCAGCATTATGACCCAGTTCGTTGTTAGCCTGACTTGTCCCTTTAATCTTCTGGGGGCGGATTTCCTCCAGAAAATAAGGGCCAACATACAATTTCAGCAAGATGGAACAGTACTCCTCGGGACAACCCTGTGCCCCGGGGAAATTTGCCCCCTAATGGCCCTCAGAACAATCAGTAATCGCAGAACTCAAAAATAACCCCTATTAAAACGTAACCTTTACTTGGTTCATTAAAGTATTATCTCCACACAAAATATCACTGAAAATGAGTAAAAAAATATATATATATATTTGGTCCAAGGTAACTTCAGCGGTAATTTTATTTAGATAAATATGTGCAAAAACCACAGGTTCAGGTGCTAACTTGGGAGGTTGGATAGTAGCGCCAAAATTTCCAGGTGCACAGCATATCCTTTCTTGTTTCTTATATGTCCCTGGAATACCGCTGTCTACAAGCAGAGCCCCCGTCCCAACAGGGGTGACCCCACTTCTCGGTGGTGATCAGGTTTGCTCTTAAAGGGCATCTGCCAGCAGATTTATACCTATGGTCCCATGTTCATATGTGCCCGCATTGCTGAAAAGAAATGATGTTTTAATGTATGCAAATTAGCCTCTAGGATCAACAAGGGTGTTACTGGTACTCCTTAGGGCTCAACTGTCTGCACTTTGACATGGCCAGGCAGGCATGATCACGTTTACTCTGCCTGGCCCTGTCAATCAATGTGCAGAGGACAAGCAGTTGCAGAGAGAGCAGAGCCATCGAGGTGTATTACCGTAGGTGTTAACCCCAGCTAGTTTTCAGGCTGGAAATTCTGTACTGATTAATTTCTTAATACACCGTTCAGCCATAAAATTAAAACCACTGACAGGTGAATTACATTAATTTTCTAGTTACAATGGCAGTGGGTGGGATTTATTAGGCAGCAAGTGAACAGTCCTCAATGTGTTGGAAGCAGGAAAAACAAGCATAAGGATCTCTGCTTCTTTAACAAAGGCCAAATTGTGGTGGCTACACAGCTGGTGTGAATCTTCAAATGTCAGGTCTTGTGGGGTGTTCCTGGTACACAGCAATTACAAAAAGTGCCGAAGGGGCACTTTGGGGACATTACGCAAGAGGGGGGTGATCACTATCAGTGATGGCCAGTTTGCAGTGTTCGCCAATGAACACATGCGGGCTGCCATCTTAATTCATGAGTCCGGCGATGCACAGGTAAGCCCTTACCTGTGCCTGCGCCGCGAGCCGGTCTGAAACAAATGCGGTTACCGGGAGCAGGCAGTTCCGAGAACAGCCCAATGATGGCCGCCGGCGGCTGTTCTTGGAACTGCCTGCTCCCGGTTACCACATTTGTTTCAGATCGGCTCGTGGCGCAGGCACAGGTAAGGGCTTACCTGTGCATCGCCGGACTTGTGAGTTAAGATGGCAGCCTGCATGTGCTTGTTGGGGAACACTGCGAACTGGCCATCACTGATCACTATGAGGAACATTACTGGGGATAAAGAAGAGCACTGTGAGGTTAATTACTGGGGGAACACTGTACATTACTACTGTGGGGCAGTAAGGGTGGGGGGGCGATACTGCTGTAGGTGTCCTTTGCAGGACATTTCTATCAGGCGGCATTGTGAGTGACATTACTAATGTGGGGAAGTGTGGGGGACATTACTACTGGGGGGCACTGTGGGGGCTATTACTAATGAAGGGGCACTGTGGGGGCCATAACTTGCTGCATTATTGGGGGGACTCTAGAGGAATTAATACTGGGGACAGAATAAGGGGCATTGCTGGTGGCACCAGGGACTTCTAATACTGAGATACTATAGAGGCCATTTTGTAATATGAAGGCTGTATATGGGGCATTACTGAAGGCACTGGGGGCATTTTAATGCTGGAGCACAATAGTGGGCATTACTACTGGGGGCACTATATAGGACATTATTAATACTGGGGGTGAAATAGGTAATATTAATGCTGGAGGCACTGTCTGGGCATTTCTATTACAGGGGCATATTCCAGGACATTATTTTTGGGGACACTATACAGGCATTATTGCTAGGAGCACAATGTAGGGTTTTATTATTACTGGGAACATTTTAGCAGGCATTATTGGGGGGGGGGGTTATTATTGCTGGAGGCACTATAGGGACATTATTTAGTCAACAGAATAGTGTTTGGGGGCATTGGGGAGTACAGGGGGCACAGCATTGGGAGTGGCAGCAGGAAGGGGAGTTTGTATTGAAAATGTGGGGAGGTTGATGTAAAAAATTGACAAATCTAACATGTCTGTGTTACAAACTCTGTAGAGACGAGACATGGCTGAAAGAATTTGTCATGGTGGACTGGATCAAACAGATGAGATGAAGAAAGAGAACCTTTACATCACAGGAGATGTCAATCGATGTAAGAGGTATGTAAAGTACAGACCAAAAGTTTGGACACACCTTCTCATTCAAAGAGTTTTCTTTATTTTTATGACTATGAAAATTGTAGATTCACACTGAAGGCATCAAAACTATGAATTAACAAATGTGGAATTATATACATAACAAAAAAGCGTAAACAACTGAAAATATGTCATATTCTAGGTTCTTCAAAGTAGCCACCTTTTGCTTTGATTACTGCTTTGCACACTCTTGGCATTCTCTTGATGAGCTTCAAGAGGTAGTCACCTGAAATGGTTTTCACTTCACAGGTGTGCCCTGTCAGGTTTAATAAGTGGGATTTCTTGCCTTATAAATGGGGTTGGGACCATCAGTTGCGTTGTGGAGAAGTCAGGTGGATACACAGCTGATAGTCCTACTGAATAGACTGTTAGAATTTGTATTATGGCAAGAAAAAATCAGCTAAGTAAAGAAAAACGAGTGGCCATCATTACTTTAAGAAATGATGGTCAGTCAGTCCGAAAAATTGGGAAAACTTTGAAAGTGTCCCCAAGTGCAGTCACAAAAACCATCAAGCGCTACAAAGAAACTGGCTCACATGCGGACCACCCCAGGAAAGGAAGACCAAGATTCACCTCTGCTGCGGAGGATAAGTTTATCCAAGTCACTAGCCTCAGAAATCGCAGGTTAACAGCAGCTCAGATTAGAGACCAGGTCAATGCCACACAGAGTTCTAGCAGCAAACACATCTCTAGAACAACTGTTAAGAGGAGACTGTGAATCAGGCCTTCATGGTAGAATATCTGCTAGGAAACCACTGCTAAGGACAGGCAACAAGCAGAAGAGACTTGTCTGGGCTATAGAACACAAGGAATGGACATTAGACCAGTGGAAGTCCAAATTTGAGATCTTTGGTTCCAACCACCGTGTCTTTGTGCGACGCAGAAAAGGTGAACGGATGGACTCTACATGCCTGGTTCCCACCGTGAAGCATGGAGGAGGAGGAGGTGTGATGGTGTGGGGGTGCTTTGCTGGTGACACTGTTGGGGATTTATTCAAAATTGAAGGCATACTGAACCAGCATGGCTACCACAGCATCTTGCAGCGGCATGCTATTCCATCCGGTTTGCGTTTAGTTGGACCATCATTTATTTTTCAACAGGACAATGACCCCAAACACACCTCCAGGCTGTGTAAGGGCTATTTGACCATGAAGGAGAGTGATAGGGTGCTGCGCCAGATGACCTGGCCTCCACAGTCACCGGACCTGAACCCAATCGAGATGGTTTGGGGTGAGCTGGACCGCAGAGTGAGCATCTCTGGGAACTCCTTCAAGACTGTTGGAAGACAATTTCAGGGGACTACCTCTTGAAGCTCATCAAGAGAATGCACTTTTTTGTTATGTATATAATTCACAGTTTTGATGCCTTCAGTGTGAATCTACAATTTTCATAGTCATGAAAATAAAGAAAACTCTTTGAATGAGAAGGTGTGTCCAAACTTTTGGTCTGTACTGTATATGTTTAGGTCTTTATATGTAGTTTGGGGGGGGGGGGGCACATTTTTTGCACAGGGGCCCTCTGCTGCCTGTGTCTGCCCCAGATTGTGTGTGTATATACAGGGTTTCCCCGAAAATAAGACATAGGGCTCATGCACACGACCGTATGCCCTCCGAGACATACAGTCCGTGAGCGGGTCATATGTCCCAGAGCGGCATACATCGTGCGCACGGGAGCGCACAGGATCATAGGTTACTATGCTGCTGTGCGCATCAGGCCGTGCATAGTAATCTAAAATGCTGTGCGCTCCCGTGCGCGCGATGTATGCCGCTCCGGGATATATATGGCCTGCTCACGGACTGTATGTCTCGGAGGACATACGGTCATGTGCGTGAGCCCATACCCATATAATAAGCCAGGATTTCTAAGTATTTGTGCAATATAAGCCATACCCCGAAAATAAGACATAGTGATAGGCGTGGCTAAGCGTACCGGCAAGGAGCGGTAAAGAAGACAGGTAGCCCTTCTTATCTGCAGAAAAGAAAGGATGATCCAGCAGTTGTAGGATAGTTGCTCCAACTTTATTGGCGAAATGCTGATCACATACAGTGGACCCCTCTGCACACATGCACCCCTTCATTTTAGGCGTTTCGACCACTTCTTGGTCCTAATCGTAACAAACTAGTTGGTGTATGTCAAGGGCTGAAATACACCTCCCTCGCCTGTATCCACAGGGAGTAAATCTTTTCTATTTTTATTTCTCGCTATATTTTGGCCCCTGTCAATCATCCATTTTTGTATCCTCTATCTGCAGAAATCCACCCACTGGGATAGCTTTTACGGTGTGAATTGGGTGGTAACTGGTGGCTTTCAGGATTGTGTTGCCAGAAATGTATTTACAATAAGTTGTTGTCTCTACTCTTTGATTATGAGTACGCATCAATGCCAAATTCAGAAAATTGACAGTGTACGCATCAAAATGGTGGGTAAATCCAAGGTTGTATGAAATATTGTTAATATAGGAACGGAAGTCTGGTATGGCAGACATATCCACATTCCAAATTAGGAGCAGATCATCAATGAATCTGCCATACCAGACCATACTGTTCCTAAAGGAATTTTGTTCTGAAAATATAAAACTTTCCTCCCAGTATGCCATAACAATATTGGCTAAGGACTGTGATAACCTAGCTCCCATTGCTACTCCACTTCTCATCTGCCCCATCGTGACAGCTGCTATCTCGGAGGTCTCTCTCACCCCACACAAACACCAGGGGAGATTGTTGTACCATACTTATTAAAAAAATAAGACTTCCCCTGAAAATAAGACATAATGTGTCTTCTTGAGGAAAAGTACAAATATAAGACAGTGTCTTATTTTCGGGGACACACAATATATATTAGGAGGGCACAAGGGTCCGTCGTTGACGGAAGGTATGTGTCACCAAGGTTCCTGGCCTTGGTGAAGTGAGTCAGTATTTTCAGGTGTCAGCGGCAGCTAATGCTGATTGACACTTTAGTATTTTAGTATGGCTGTATAACTGTTACGGGATGGCTCTTACTGGGAGTAGGAAAAGTGCTGGGTGGGTGACTACTCCACACGTTCCAGGCTGGGTCTTGGTTTTGGGCTACAAAACACAGGCAGCACTGTCAGGTGGTGTGGATTACTTCTCTCTGACAGTGGAGCTCTGTCAGTCTCTGTGTTGGGACTTGGGAGTTTGGGCCTGGATTTAGGCCTGCTACCTTGTTGGTGTGAAAGCAGGTGGATTCTGATTTGTCCAAGGACTTCTTCTTTGCTGCATGGTGTGAACAAACACCAGAATAACAAGGTGACTGTTTTCCTTGAAACAGACTTTTTGTTTTGTCCCTTACTTAATGTGTGAATAGACTGTTTAATTTAAAGACTTTGTTGCCTCAATACTGTGTCCGCTAACCTGCCTATTGGAGCAAACCCCCACAATTGGTGGAGGATGCGGGCAATGCAGTGAGGCTGGCGTGAAGACAGAAATATTTTTGTTTTTCAGGGCATGGGTGTATGTCTTACATCAAACCAGCGAGATTACAACCCATGTCCCTCGACAAAATGGACGCTGTTGTGAAAGCCCTCGTGGAAGCTAACCTGCAACAGCAGGAGGCCAATAGACAACCGCAGGAAACAAACCAGCTGCTGTTACATGTGATGGCTTTAAAAGCAGCAGGAGCATCCCAGAGTATCCACGATGCCTGGAAAGCAGCCCTTGCAGCGATTCCCAAGATGACCCCGCAGACGACATCGAGACCTATTTGGCAATCTTCGTGAAGGTAGCCGTGAGAGAGAAGCTACCCCGGGAGCAATGAACTGAGGTCGTCGCTCCATTCCTGGCGTCTGGACCTCAGCAGGTGTATTTTGACTTACCGGATGATCAAGCGGTTGATTACCCGACAGTAAAGGGTGAGATCTTGGCGAGACTGGGGGTGAATGTGTTGGTTCGGGCCCAGTGGGTACATCAGTGGGGGTTTAACCTGGCTAAGCCCATGAGGCCCCAGTATTATACCCTATTACACCTGTTGCAAAAATTACTGCAACCTGACGTGCTGAGTCCCACTGCTATGTTGGACCGTCTGTTGACTGATGTGTTCTGGAGGGCTTTGCCGTACCCCCTCCAGCACTGGATCGGCCAGGTGCCTCCTGGTAATGCCCTTGAGATGGTGGACCTGGTGGTACGCTATGAGGCTACCAGGAATTTGGGAACCCCAGTAATCTCCATCCCAGAGACTTGTGCCAACTAAGCCCGCCTCGGGTGTACCCCCCTTAGACTCGGCTCCGATAATATGCTGGCGGTGTCAGGAGCCTGGCCACGTAAGGGACAACTGTCCCCATTGGGGTGAACCCATGGAGACTAACTATGGATACTTGTATGCCGGGAAGCTGTGACTGTATCCCAGAGACTATAGACAATACCCATCTGTGCCAGGTAGAAGTGGGAGACACTCTGGCAGTAGCTTTGTTGGACTCAGGGAGTCTGGTGTCCCTGGTAAGAGCTACCCTGGTGCCGCCCGACGAGTACACTGGCCGAAAAATTGGGGTTGTGTGCATACATGGAGATTTAAAGGACTATCCCACCGCCCTGGTGTCTCTATCCACGGGAGGCAGCAAGTGCATCACGCGAGGTGGCCATTACCACCGCTTTACCTTATGAACTAATAATAGGGAAAGACTTTCTGGGCTTCCTGGCCCTGTGGCCAGCTGTGAGAGTTGTTGATGCCCCTGAGTCAGGGGTAACTTCAGCAAAGTGACCTTGCTCGGGCAGGAGGCCAGAACCCTGGGAACCCGAGGCCGAAGGGCCAGTGGTAGAGGTGACCGCTACTTTGGTATAAGAGGGGGAGAAAACCCTGCTGAGTGTGTTGGTAGGAGACATTGAGGACTTGCCGCCGGGTCCTGAATTGGCAGACCTCAATGTCTCCGGTGAAAATTTTGGAACTGCACAACACCGGGACCCAACCTTATCCCGGGCCTGGGAGAATGTTGTAATAATTGATGGTGAACCACAAAAACCTGGGGCCGAGTCGATGTTTCCCCGTTTTGTTGTTCACCAGGAAATGCTGTATCGGGTAAACCAACTACGGGATTAGCATATTGAACAGCTGGTGGTGCCCAATGTGTATCACAAGCTCGTATTGGAGCTTGCCCACCAACATGTTCTTGGGGGTCACTTGGGGTGGCAGAAAACGCAGGACCGGATACTACAGCAGTTTTAGTGGCCCAGTGTATTCAGAGAGGTAGAAGAGTTTTGTAAGTCTTGCCCAACCTGCCAGATAAATAGCCCCCAGCCACACTTCCGGAGCCCCCTGGTGCTTCTCCCGATTATCAAGGTCCCGTTCAAGCGAATCGCTATGGATCTCATAGGCCCAGTACCGAGGTCCGCTAGAGGGCACCAACACATCTTGGTCGTCCTGGACTATGCCACTCGGTACATGGAGGCGGTGCCACTGCAAAATAAATCAGCCAAACTCATAACTAAATGGAGACGTTTTCTCGAGTGGGTCTACCTAAAGAAGTTCTGACTGACCAAGGGACCCCTTTTATATCCAAGATCATGAGGGAACTCTGTAAGTTGCTCCACATAAAACAGCTACGGACGTTCGTGTATCATCCGCAAACGGATGTCCTGGTAGAGAGATTTAATCAAACATTAAAAAACATGTTAAAAAGAGTGGTGTCTAAGGATGGGAGGGACTGGGACCTTCTTCTGCCCTATCTCATGTTCGCAGTGCAAGAGGTGCCCCAGGCCTCTACTGGGTTCTTGCCCTTCGAACCTCTATATGGCAGACACCCTTGCGGTCTGTTGGACATAGCCAAAGAAGCATGGGAACAACAACCCACACTGCACAAAAGTGTTATTGAGTACGTCACCCAGATGCAAGGATGGATGGACAGTGTTGCCTCTGGTCAGGGAGCATATCAAGGCAGCGCAGCAAGCCCAGAGTAGAGTCTATAATCGGCAGGCTCGGGTCTGGAACTTTAACCCAGGTGATTGGGTTTTGGTTCTGGTACCAACCATAGACAGTAAGTTCCTAGCTAGGGGGCAGGGGCCTTACAAGGTACTCGAGAAAGTGGGAGAGGTAAATTACAAGGTACACCAGCAGGGGCGGCGAAAGCCAGGCCAGGTGTACCATGTGAATTAACTAAAACCATGGAAACATAGGGAGTCCTCTACTGAGGACAGCCCGCGGCCAGGTTTTGTAGGAGAAAAGGTTCTGATGCAAGAGAAGCAGTTGCCACAGTAAAAATTGCTGATAGCCTCTCCTCTAAACAGGCTTAGGAAGCCAGGGAGTTCACTAGTCGAAACACAGATGTGTTCTCAGACCTCCCTGGACGCACTTCCGTAATCCAGCATGACATTGTCACTGAGGCAAAAGTCTGGTTAGAACCATACCGGGTACCCGAGGCTCGGCGACAAGCCATCGCGGAGGAAGTGCAACTAATGCTGCTACTAGACGTCATTGAGGAATCCAAATTTGAATGGGCCAGTCCGATAGTCTTAATACCCAAGTCAGACGGGACGTTAAGGTTCTGTAACGATTTTCGCAAACTAAATTAAATCTCCAAGTTCGATGCATATCCGATGCCCCAGGTAGATGAGCTTATCGAGAGGTTAGAACAAGTCCGATATTTTTCTGTTTTGAACCTCACAAAGGGCTACTGGCAGGTGCCCTTAACGGAGGCTGACAAAGAGAAAACTGCCTTTGTCACCCCTGAAGGACTGTATCAGTATAAAGTGTTACCCTTTGGTCTGCATGGTGCCCCCCGCCACGTTTCAACGACTCATGGACATTGTGCTTCATCCACATTGTCGGTACGCGTCGGCTTACCTGGACAATATCGTCAGCCACAGTACCGACTGGGAAAGTCATCTACCCAAAGTGCAGGCTGTAGTGGACTCCCTTAGGAAGGCTGTAGTGACCGCTAACCCCAAAAAATGCGCAATAGGGTTAGAGGTACATCATTGGACATAGAATTATCAAACCCCAAGTGAATAAAATAGAGGCGATTCAGAATTGGCCACGACCTGTCACCATGAGGCAAGTTAAGTCGTTCTTGGAAATGGTAGGCTATAATATGAGGTTTGTTTCCCATTTTGCCACTTTAACGGCTCCGTTGACAGGTCTCTTGAAGGGACGGAAGTCCGTGATGGTCCGCTGGAATGACCAGGTGGAAGAGGCTTTTTCCACGTTGAAGTCGGTCCTGTGTGGATCACCGGTTTTGGTGACACCCCACTTCCAAGAGGGAGTTTGTGGTACAGACCGATGCCTCGGAGCTGTACTCTCTCAGGAAATCAATGGGGAGTTATATCGCATTGTTTTCCTGAGCCGCAAACTCACCCCAGCCGAGACTAGGTACAGTATAGTGGAGAGTGGGCACTCGAGTCTCTCCGCTATTACCTGTTGGGGAAAGTTCCGTCTCGTGACCGACCACTCCCCTCTCAAGTGGATGAGCCAGACCAAAGAGAGGAATGCTCGGGTCACCAGATGATTGTTGTCATTACAACATTTCAAGTTCTCAGTGGAACACAGGGCAGGCCGCTTGCAGATGCCCTGTCCCGGGTACACTGTCTGGCAAGTGTTCACCCCCTCAGGGTTGAACAAAGGGAGGGAAGTATGTAGAAAGGCGCAAGGGTCCGTCGTTGACGGAAGGTATGTGTCACCTAGGTTCCTGGCCTCGGTGAAGTAAGAGCCGGCATTTTCAGGTGTCAGCGGCAGCTAATGCAGATTGACACTTTACTATTTTAGTATGGCTGTATAGCTGATCCGGGACGGCTCTTACTGGCAGTAAGCAAAGTGCTGGGTGGGTGACTACTCCCCACGTTCCAGGCCGGGTCTTGGTTTTGGGCTATAAAACACAGGCAGCACTGTCAGGTGGTGTGGATTACTCCTCTATGACAGTGGAGCTCTGTCAGTCTCTGTGTTGGGACCTGGGAGTTTGTGCCTGGACTAAGGCCTGCTACCTTGTTGGTGTTAAAGCAGGTGGATTCTGTTTGACTACTTCTTTGCTGCATGGTGTGAACGAACACCAGAATCACAAGGTGATCCTTTTTTTTCCTTGAAACTGACTTTTTGTTTTGTCACTTACTTAATGTGTGAATAGACACTGAACTGTTTAATTTAAAGACTTTGTTGTTGCCTCTATACTGCGTCCGCTAACCTGCCTATCAGAGCGAACCCGAATATATATATATATATATATATATATATATATACAGTACAGACCAAAAGTTTGGACACACCTTCTCATTCATTTTCTTTATTTGTAGATTCACACTGAAGGCATCAAAACTATAAATTAACACATGTCGAATAATATACATAACAAAAAAGTGTGAAACAACTGAAAATATTTCATATTCTAGGTTCTTCAAAGTAGCCACCTTTTGATTACTGCTTTGCACACTCTTGGCATTCTCTTGTTGAGCTTCAAGAGGTAGTCACCTGAAATGGTTTTCACTTCACAGGTGTGCCCTGTCAGGTTTAATAAGTGGAATTTCTTGCCTTATAAATGGGGTTGGGAAGTTAGGTGGATACACAGCTGATAGTCCTACTGAATAGACTGTTAGAATTTTTATTATGGCAAGAAAAAAGCAGCTAAGTAAAGAAAAACGAGTGGCCATCATTACTTTAAGAAATGATGGTCAGTCAGTCCGAAAAATTGGGAAAATTTTGAAAGTGTCCCAAAGTGCAGTCACAAAAACCATCAAGCACTACAAAGAAACTGGCTCACATGCGGACCGCCCCAGGAATGGAAGACCAAGAGTCACCTCTGCTGCGGAGGATAAGTTCATCCAAGTCACCAGCCTCCACTGCTAAGGACAGGCAACAAGCAGAAGAGACTTGTTTGGGCTAAAGAACACAAGGAATGGACATTAGACCAGTGGAAATCTGTGCTTTGGTCTGATGAGTCCAAATTTGAGATCTTTGGTTCCAACCACCATGTCTTTGTGCGACGCAGAAAAGGTGAACGGATGGACTCTACATGCCTGGTTCCCACCGTTAAGCATGAAGGAGGAGGTGTGATGGTGTGGGGGTGCTTTGCTGGTGACACTGTTGGGGATTTATTCAAAATTGAAGGCATACTGAACCAGCATGGCTACCACAACATCTTGCAGCGGCATGCTATTCCAGCCGGTTTGCGTTTAGTTGGACCATCATTTATTTTTCAACAGGATAATGACCCCAAACACACCTCCAGGCTGTGTAAGGGCTATTTGACCATGAAGGAGAGTGATAGGGTGCTGCGCCAGATGACCTGGCCTCCACAGTCACCGGACCTGAACCCAATCGAGATGCTTTCGGGTGAGCTGGACCGCAGAGTTAAGGCAAAAGGGCAAAAGCATCTCTGGGAACTCCTTCAAGACTGTTGGAAGACCATTTCAGGTGACTACCTCTTGAAGCTCATCAAGAGAATGCCAAGAGAGTGCAAAGCCGTAATCAAAGCAAAAGGTGGCTACTTTGAAGAACCTAGAATATGACATATTTTCAGTTGTTTCACACTTTTTTTGTTATGTATATAATTCCACACATGTTAATTCATAGTTTTGATGCCTTCAGTGTGAATCTACAATTTTCATAGTCATGGAAATAAAGAAAACTCTGAATGAGAAGGTGTGTCCAAACTTTTGGTCTGTACTGTGTATATATATATATATATATATATATATATATATATATATATTGTATTCCATTTGTCTGGTATTTATCTTTGTAATGCATGAGGTATTAGCTTTCTTCTTCCATTGTCCATTTTTTTCCAGCAGGTGGTTTTTATGTTATCGCTGACCCCTGTATAGCGGTCAGGGCTCCAATTTTGATATAAAGCACCAAATGCCCAGCATACACACATAACTGACTTTTTGGCTGTGTCCAACGCTAGGAGCTTATAACTGTATTATTATTGCATTCACAAAGTATAAAGACAAATGCTATTTCTTTTCTCATGGATTCTATGTAAATGTATGAGAAAAAAAGTGTGTCTAAATATGGGCCAATAACAGATTATTCCTATATTTTGTAAGCTTTGGGGTCTTTAAGCTCCGCGAGACAAGTGCGAAAAACCGTGTCAGTAAAGCCAAGGGTCTTTATTGGTGACCAAACAAAACAAAATAAAGCTTTTCTTCAGCATCCAAACCGTCACAACAAAAGTCCTGCTTGCTTCCAGCATAAATTAGGAAACAGTCTTTCTTCAGAAAAACAACCAAAAGAAAGGCACATACGTTTTTAGTAGAGGTCCTTCAGACCTTCCCTGCAGACACAGCTTCCCTTCCAAACTACTCAAAAGTCCTCTCTGAGCAGCTAGCAGACTTCCAGCTTATCCTCACAGGTGCACTCTCCCAACCCACACCCTCCAGCATCACTTCCTGCTTTAATGGGTGGTTGTCTGTGAGATCTTAACCCCTTGTGCGCTGGCTTCCAGGGTTTAGGAGTGGAGGCTTCATCCCACCCAAATAACACTTTGGAGCCTCCAAAATTCCAGGCCCCAAACTCCTTTACTAAGATAGAGAAGACTGCGAGCCAGTCCTCTCTGAATTAGCGCCTGCCTGGAACATTTCACCTACTTTTGGGTGACCCCCTGAACCTTCTACCTCTATTTAAATGGACCATAGTCCAAACAGTGGTGCCGTATAGCACCCGTCCAGGACCCACCCCCGGTGTCCTGTACATATCCCCCCCCCCTCTGCCTCAACGCGGAGGTGTTGGAGGCAACAGTAGACACCATACAATGGACTCGGGAGAGGGCATCGGCATTCTGATGCTGTCTCCCGGGTCTGTGCTCTACCATGAAATTGAACTCCTGGAGAGAAAGGAACCACCTTGTTACCCTGGCATTGGTGTGTTTATTCTGTCTCATCCAGGTAAGCGGAGCATGGTCTGACACCAAGCGGAACTTTCTGCCCAGGAGGAAATATCGCAGGGAGTCTAGAGCCCACTTGATGGCCAGACACTCCCGCTCTACCACCGCATAGTTTCTTTCAGCTGCCGTCAGCTTCCTACTAAGAAAGACCACAGGGTGCTCCTCCCCATTGATTTCCTGAGACAGGACCGCTCCTAACCCTTCGCTTGAAGCATCTGTCTACAAAATCTTTTGAAAAATCTGGAGCTACAAGCACCGGATCTTGGCACAAAGCTGTCTTAAGCATTTGAAAAGCCGTCTCGGCCTCGGCGTTCCACTTTATCATCACTGACTTTCTGCCTCTGGTCAGGTCCGTCAGTGGTGCAGCAACAGTGGCAAAGTTGGGGACAAACCTCCTATAATAGCCAACTATGCCCAAAAACGCTCTGACCTGCTTCTTGGTTAGGGGACGGGGCCAGTCCTGTATGGCCTCCACCTTACTCATTTGGGGCTTCACCAGCCCTCTACCCACAATATACCCTAGGTATTTTACTTCCTCCATCCCAATGGCACACTTCTCGGGGTTGATGGTGAACCCTGCTCTTCTTAAGGAGTCTACGACTGCCTGAACCCGGGGAAGGTGGGACTCCCAATCAGTGCTGAAGATGACTATGTCATCTAGGTAGACAGAAGCGTACCGTTGGTGTGGACGCAGAGTTTTGTCCATGGCCCTTTGGAACGTGGCCGGGGCTGAGTGTAGACCAAATGGCATCCTCTTATATTGGAAGTGGCCTTCTGGGGTAGAGAAGGCTGTCTTCTCCCTGGCTTCCTTAGTCAGGGGAATCTGCCAGTACCCTTTTGTGAGGTCTAGCGTGGTAATGTACCTGGCAGGCCCCAACCTTTCAATTAGCTCATCTACTCGTGGCATGGGATATGCGTCGAACTTGGACACTTCATTAAGCTTTCTGAAGTCGTTGCAGAAGCGGAGGGCGCCGTTGGGCTTGGGTACCAACACAATTGGACTTGACCATTCGCTCTGCGACTCCTCAATGACTCCAAGCTCGAACATTCTTCTAACCTCTTCGGACACTGCCACCCTATGAGCTTCTGGGATACGGTAAGGCTTTAACCTGACTTTTACCTTGGGCTCGGTCACAATGTCATGCTCGATGACGTTGGTGCGACCGGGCAACTCTGAAAACATATCTCTATTTTTTTGTAGAAACTCTTTTGTTTGCTGGGTTTGAGGTCTAGTCAGGGTAGAAGCAACCTGCACCAAGTCGATCCCTGCATGGTCCCCTGACTGTACCCCTACTACCGCTGACACTTGTTCTCTGTCTCTCCAGGGTTTCAACAAATTGATGTGATAGATCTGGTATGGTTTTCTTTTCCCTGGCTGGTGTACCTTGTAGTCCACCTCACCGAATTTCTCTACTACCTCAAATGGGCCCTGCCATTTGGCCAAGAATTTGCTCTCTACCGTGGGTATTAGAACAGCCACCCGGTCTCCTACTTGGAACTGTCTAATTTTAGCCGACCTGTTATACACTCTTCTTTGGGCATCCTGGGCCTTCTGTATGTGCTCCTTCACCAGTGGCATCACCTTAGCCACCCTTTCTCGCATTTGAGAGATATGTTCTACCACCGTTTTGTGTGGTGAGGACTCACTTTCCCATGTCTCTTTTACCAGATCGAGTAACCCCCGGGGCCTTCGTCCATACACTAATTCAAATGGCGAAAAACCTGTGGATGCTTGTGGGACCTCCCGGATAGCAAATAACAGGGCAGGGAGTAACATATCCCAATCCTTCCCATCTTTCTGGACTACTCTTCTCAACATGGACTTTAGGGTTTTATTGAATCTTTCGACTAGGCCATCGGTCTGTGGGTGGTAGACCGACGTCCGCAACTGCTTAATTTGGAAGAATTTGCATAAGTCTGCCATTACCTTTGACATAAAAGGGGTACCCTGGTCTGTCAGGATCTCTTTGGGGAACCCAGTTCGTGAGAACATTTGAAACAACTCCCTGGCGATGGCCTTAGAGGAGGCTTTCCTCAAAGGGACAGCTTCTGGATACCTAGTTGCGTAGTCTAGGATGACCAATATATATTGGTGGCCCCGTGCCGACTTTACCAGGGGTCCCACCAGATCCATAGCGATCCGTTCAAACGGGACTTCGATAATCGGCAAGGGCACCAGAGGGTTTCTATAGTGTGGCGCTGGGGCGGTTAACTGGCAAATGGGACAAGACGCACAGTATCTTTTAACCTCGGCCTTCAACCCTGGCCAGTAAAACCGGTCGTTTATCCTGGCCTCTGTTTTCTCCGCCCCCAGGTGTCCTCCCAG